>NC_065444.1:25924237-26027685 GCF_917563875.1 Diabrotica virgifera virgifera | reverse complement strand
AATGAAGAAATATTTCTGTAGATTGATACTCTGACACCTGTTTTCCTTAATTTATGATAAACTACATCTTATTTTTGACCTGCATGGTATTATAAATATAACACTAATAATATGAGGCACCTTACTTCCACGATTTTAAACGAATTTGAGCATTATCTGGTAAAACACTCTTTCTACAGTTCACAAAATTCTTAGTGAAAAGTCATTTCCTACAAAAAAGTATTCATCACTTACCTAACATAATATTGAGAAATATTATCTAAGCTTTCTTCTTCTCTTTTAAGTCTTATTATTATAGGATTTTTAACTATATGTTCGGCAAACTCCATCACTTCTTGTTCGTAAGTGGCAGAAAAAAACATCATTTGACATTTACTGGCATCTAAAACCTTGTGTATCCTAATACACTGATCCTGGTGTCCTTGCGTAGCTATCATTACATCGGCTTCATCTAATACAAATACGTGAATTTTCTTCAGATCAAATACTTTAAATTTTATAGCCCAATCTAAAACTTTTCCTGGTGTTCCAATAAGTATGTGCTCAGTTATTTGGCTCCCTCTCGCTGCTTGTTCACCAGCTACTGCATATTTCAGCTCAAGTTCCGGGCAGAACTTTGCCATATGAGCTGCAACCTTAAATTGAAGTCAATATTACCGATACAGCTAATAACGTAAGGATGAAGGAACATAAATATGAGGTAAATAGGATGCAATAGTTACAAGATACTCAAAAAGTGGACTATTATCCAGCGCTGGCAACACTTTTTAAGTAACACGGAAAATTTTACTTTTTGATTGCCGCCTATAGTTACAGATTTTGGCCTATCTGCACGAATAAAAACCACGACCGCAATATACCTAACTAAAATGTTTATAAAACGTTTCACAATCAAGCAGGGATAATACCCATGTCTTCTCACGTGGGGATTAGCAACGAATATAGACGTTCATAGAACGCAAATCGTTAACAAAAAAGTGTTCTTTAATTCAGTCGGTGTCTAATGTAAAGGTAAAAGTATGTAAATTAAACAAAATCCACAAGAAAAATAATTTCCAATAGCTGGCTGTATACTATTATCAGAAAAAATTTAGTAAAATCATTTATAAAAGATATATTTTATTTAAAAAATCCTTTAAAGGGCTTCTTCCGTTTTATAGTTATTTTTTGTTTGTGCAAATACTCGTTTTTATGGCTCTACTCAAATGTAAGCTTTATTCAAACCTGTTTTGGGTCTAACCGCCAATATCATTACAGTCCCAACTTCTTTTCTACATCTCTTTCATGTCTAGTTGTTAATAGGATCTGTGATAGAATTCCAGAATATAGCTTTAACATTGGAAACTTAGATATTCCACAGCATTTGAGGCTAGCAGATCCCAATTTTCATGTTGCTTCAAAAATCGACATTTTGATAGGTGTTGATACCTTCTGGAAAATCTTGTGTGTAGGACAATTCAGTTTAGGTCCTTCTGCTCCAAATATGCAAAAAAAAAAGTTCGGTTGGATAATTTCCGGTAAGTTCAATGACAAAAGGGAATCAGTTTCGTATTGCAATTTCAGTAGGTATGATTCAAGTTCTGATTTAAACGTTCAGCTTCAAAAATTCTGGGAACTCGAAGAGTACACAGATGTAGAGGAAAACTTAGTATGCGAGAAAAACTTTTCTTCGACTGTGAAAAGGAATGACGAAGGTCGTTTTATCATCAATATACCTCTAAGAGGTTCCGTTGAAAATATAGGTGATTCAAGGCGCCAGGCATTAAAGCATTTTCTCAACTTGGAGAAAAAACACAAAAATGACATTCTAAAAAGGATGTATACCGAGTTCATGGAAGAATAGTCTCACCACAAAACTTCGTGTGGTGTTCGACGGTTCTTTTCCATCTACCTCTAGTCTATCAATAAATGACATTCAGATCTCGGGTCCTACTATTCAGGATGATTTATTCCTATTTTTATTACGTTTTCGACAACATGCATTTGTTGTATCTGCCGATATTACTAAAATGTATCGTCAGGTACTCGTGGATCCTGAGCAACAAGCATTTCAGCAAATTTTCTGGCGTTCTTCTCCTTCTTATACTCTTAGTACATATCAACTCAATACTGTGACATATGGAACAGCTTCAGCTTGGTAACTCAGCTTGGGTTTCAGCTTGGGTAACTCAGCTTGGGTAGCTGAGTTACCCAATCCTAATAAGGTAACAAAGAGAACAATTATTTCTGGTATTGCTCAGATATATTGCTTTGCGCTTGCACCATTACGGCCAAAATCATAATGCAAATTCTTTGGAAAGATAAGCAAAGTTGGGATGAATCTGTTCCTCAAATCATTTTCGCGCAGTGGCAGAATTTCAAGGAGGATTTACTTAGATTAAATAATGTCGAAATACCTAAGTATGTAAAATTAAAAGATTCACTATCTTGTGAGTTGCATGGGTTTTCTGACGCCAGCAACAAAGCATATGGTGCTGCAGTCTATGTTAAGAGTGTTGATTCTGATGGACATGTAATGGTTCGTCCATTGTGCGCAAAATCCAAGGTTGCGCCCTTAAAGGTGATTAGCATACCTCGTTTGGAACTGTGCGGCGCATTGTTACATCAAACATAAAAATCATGTTTTTTACATCTATTTTAACTGATATTTAATTAATTTTTTAATATCACCATTAATTCGATGTACAAGGTGTTTCTTTGGAAACGTAACATACGTTAACTGAAAAAACAAGACACTTAGTCGATTTCAAAAACCCGATGCCTAACGGATCTTACGTCATCAATAACAAAAATACTGGGTGTTTTATCTATTTTGAAAACTTCTTATTTGATTCTTGACTTTTTAACCACACTGTATATTTTTTTTATATTTGGCACGAAAATATTCTTTAAGGTGTTCAATCGATGAATTTATGTACAATTGTATAATTATAAGAAATCCATGGCAGGACAAAAAAATATTGGAAAAATATTCCGACCCAAAAACAACACCCTGTACATTAGATTTTTGAAAGATGGATTCTGCATTTCAATAGATGATGAAAAACTAAGTTTAGTGGCATATTTTGAATTTTCGGCAAAATGTTTTTTCTGGTAAAATTTTGATTTTGAATTCTGTAATTATGTGAATTGCGAGAGCTCGAAGTAGAAAAAAAATTATATGCCACTTAATTTTAATTAATGCCATTTTTTAATCTAAATTGGTAAAATATTAACATTACGTGCGACAAATATTATAACAAATATTCATCTTTAATTAATGAATAAACAATAAGTGTCCACAAAAGTACATAACTTTAACCAACGAAGTATCTTAAGAATTAAAAAAACAGCGAAGATTTGCAGAAAAATAACTATTTAAAACTATTTAAGTAAATTACAATTACCACTACCAAAAACCTAATATTATTAGAATATTATGTCTGAATAAACTACAAAACCAGAAGTAAAATGAATATTTTTTAATATTTTCAAATATTCGCTTTTACAGTGTCCCCTTTTTACAGTAAAACGTATGTTACTTTCACCAAAGAAACACTCTGTATAAATAACTATAGATTTCATATATAATATGTATTTATAAAATAAAATAAATATATTAGAACTTCTTGTAAATAATTAATTAATTCTGCTTCGGGTAGTGTAAGTTTACATAAAAGTTAATTAATTAACAATTAATATTAATAATTAACTAAAAGTATATATTAGAAAAAAATTGAATATTTTTTTGTAATGTATAAAAATAATACAATATAAAATGTAAAAAAAATCTGGCTTCTAACCTCACATAGTATTGTGAAATATTATCTATGTATACATTAAGTCTTATTATTATGGGATTTTTAATGATATGTTCGGCAAACTCCAACACTTCTTGTTCATATCTGTCAGAAAATAACATCATTTGACATTTACTGGCATCTAAAACCTTGAGTATTCTAAGACATTGATCCTGGTGTACTTGCGTACCTATCAGTTCATTGGCTTCATCTAATACAAATACGTGAATTTTCTTCAGATCAAATACTTTAAATTTTATAGCCCAATCTAAAACTTTCCCTGGTGTTCCAATAAGTATGTGCTCAGTTATTTGGCTCCCTCTCGCTGCTTGTTCACCAGCTACTGCATATTTCAGCTCAAGTTCCTGGCAGAACTTTGCCATATGAGCTGCAACCTTAAATTGAAGTCAATATTACCGATACAGCTAATAACGTAAGGATGATTAAAAAGGAACATAAATATATGAGGTAAATAGGATACAATAGTTACAAGATACTCAAAAAGTGGACTATTATCCAGCGCTGGCAACACTTTTTAAGTAACACGGAAAATTTAACTTTTTGATTGTCGCCTATAGTTACAGATCTTGGCTTATCTGCACGAATAAAAACCACGACCGCAATATACCTAACTAAAATGTTTATAAAACGTTTCACAATCAAGCAGGGATAATACCCATGCCTTCTCACGTGGGGATTAGCAACGAATATAGACGTTCATAGAACGTAAATCGTTAACAAAAAAGTGTTCTTTAATTCAGTCGGTGTCTAATGTAAAGGTAAAAGTATGTAAATTAAACAAAATCCACAAGAAAAATAATTTCCAATAGCTGGCTGTATACTATTATCAGAAAAAATTTAGTAAAATCCTTTATAAAAGATATATTTTATTTAAAAACTCCTTTAAAGGGCTTCTTCCGTTTTATAGTTATTTTTTGTTTGTGCAAATACTCGTTTTTATGGCTCTACTAAAATGTAAGCTTTATTCAAACCTGTTTTGGGTCTAACCGCCAATATCATTACAGTCCCAACTTCTTTTCTACATCTCTTTCATGTCTAGTTGTTAATAGGATCTGTGATAGAATTCCAGCATATAGCTTTAACATTGGAAACTTAGATATTCCACAGCATTTGAGGCTAGCAGATCCCAATTTTCATGTTGCTTCAAAAATCGACATTTTGATAGGTGTTGATACTTTCTGGAAAATCTTGTGTGTAGGACAATTCAGTTTAGGTCCTTCTGCTTCAATTATGCAAAAAACAAAGTTCGGTTGGATAATTTCCGGTCAGTTCAATGACAAAAGGGAATCAGTTTCGTATTGCAATTTCAGTAGGTATGATTCAAGTTCTGATTTAAACGTTCAGCTTCAAAAATTCTGGGAACTCGAAGAGTACACGGAATCCGTATTTTCCGAGGAAAACTTAGTATGCGAGAAAAACTTTTGTTCGACTGTGAAAAGGAATGACGAAGGTCGCTTTATCATCAATATACCTCTAAGAGGTTCCGTTGAAAATATAGGTGATTCAAGGCGCCAGGCATTAAAGCGTTTTCTCAACATAGAGAAAAAACTTCACAAAAATGACATTCTAAAAAGGATGTATACCGAGTTCATGGAAGAATACATAGAACTTGGTCACATGTCCAAGGTTGATGATAGTCGACAGAACTTTTCGTATTATCTTCCACACCATGGGGTCTTAAAAGATGATAGTCTCACCACAAAACTTCGTGTGGTGTTCGACGGTTCTTTTCCATCTACCTCTAGTCTATCAATAAATGACATTCAGATCTCGGGTCCTACTATTCAGGATGATTTATTCCTATTTTTATTACGTTTTCGACAACATGCATTTGTTGTATCTGCCGATATTAC
This sequence comes from Diabrotica virgifera virgifera, assembly GCF_917563875.1. Lineage (NCBI taxonomy): Eukaryota > Metazoa > Arthropoda > Insecta > Coleoptera > Chrysomelidae > Diabrotica > Diabrotica virgifera. The sequence continues at coordinate 26,022,032 of NC_065444.1, read as the reverse complement.
TAAAATGTATCGTCAGGTACTCGTGGATCCTGAGCAACAAGCATTTCAGCAAATTTTCTGGCGTTCTTCTCCTTCTTATACTCTTAGTACATATCAACTCAATACTGTGACATATGGAACAGCTTCAGCTTGGTAACTCAGCTTGGGTTTCAGCTTGGGTAACTCAGCTTGGGTAGCTGAGTTACCCAATCCTAATAAGGTAACAAAGAGAACAATTATTTCTGGTATTGCTCAGATATATTGCTTTGCGCTTGCACCATTACGGCCAAAATCATAATGCAAATTCTTTGGAAAGATAAGCAAAGTTGGGATGAATCTGTTCCTCAAATCATTTTCGCGCAGTGGCAGAATTTCAAGGAGGATTTACTTAGATTAAATAATGTCGAAATACCTAGGTATGTAAAATTAAAAGATTCAATATCTTGTGAGTTGCATGGGTTTTCTGACGCCAGCAACAAAGCATATGGTGCTGCAGTCTATGTTAAGAGTGTTGATTCTGATGGACATGTAATGGTTCGTCCATTGTGCGCAAAATCCAAGGTTGCGCCCTTAAAGATGATTAGCATACCTCGTTTGGAACTGTGCGGCGCATTGTTACATCAAACATAAAAATCATGTTTTTTTACATCTATTTTGACTGATTTTTAATTAATTTTTTAATATTACCATTAATTCGATGTACAAGGTGTTTCTCTGGAAAGGTAACATACGTTAACTGAAAAAACAAGACACTTAGTCGATCTCAAAAACCCGATACCGAACGGATCTTACTTCATCAATAACAAAAATACTGGGTGTTTTATCTATTTTGAAAACTTCTTATTTGATTCTTGACTTTTTAACCACACTGTATATTTTTTTATATTTGGCACGAAAATATTCTTTAAGGTGTTCAATCGATGAATCTATGTACAATTGTATAATTATAAGAAATCCATGGCAGGACAAAAAAATATTGGAAAAATATTCCGACCCAAAAACAACACCCTGTACATTAGATTTTTGAAAGATGGATTCTGCATTTCAATAGATGATGAAAAACTAAGTTTAGTGGCATATTTTGAATTTTCAGCAAAATGTTTTTTCTGGTAAAATTTTGATTTTGAATTCTGTAATTATGTGAATTGCGAGAGCTCGAAGTAGAAAAAAAATTATATGCCACTTAATTTTAATTAATGCCATTTTTTAATCTAAATTGGTAAAATATTAACATTACGTGCGACAAATATTATAACAAATATTCATCTTTAATTAATGAATAAACAATAAGTGTCCACAAAAGTACATAACTTTAACCAACGAAGTATCTTAAGAATTAAAAAAACAGCGAAGATTTGCAGAAAAATAACTATTTAAAACTATTTAAGTAAATTACAATTACCACTACCAAAAACCTAATATTATTAGAATATTATGTCTGAATAAACTACAAAACCAGAAGTAAAATGAATATTTATTAATATTTTCAAATATTCGCTTTTACAGTGTCCCCTTTTTACAGTAAAACGTATGTTACTTTCACCAAAGAAACACTCTGTATAAATAACTATAGATTTCATATATAATATGTATTTATAAAATAAAATAAATATATTAGAACTTCTTGTAAATAATTAATTAATTCTGCTTCGGGTAGTGTAAGTTTACATAAAAGTTAATTAATTAACAATTAATATTAATAATTAACTAAAAGTATATATTAGAAAAAAATTGAATATTTTTTTGTAATGTATAAAAATAATACAATATAAAATGTAAAAAAAATCTGGCTTCTAACCTCACATAGTATTGTGAAATATTATCTATGTATACATTAAGTCTTATTATTATGGGATTTTTAATGATATGTTCGGCAAACTCCAACACTTCTTGTTCATAACTGTCAGAAAATAACATCATTTGACATTTACTGGCATCTAAAACCTTGAGTATTCTAAGACATTGATCCTGGTGTCTTTGCGTACCTATCAGTTCATTGGCTTCATGTAATACAAAGACATGAATTTTCTTTAGATCAAAGACTTTAAATTTTATAGCCCAATCTAAAACTTTGCCTGGTGTTCCAATAAGTATGTGCTCAGTTATTTGGCTCCCTCTCGCTGCTTGTTCACCAGCTACTGCATATTTCAGCTCAATTTCCGGGCAGAACTTTGCCAGATGAGCTGCAACCTTAAATTGATGCCAATATTACAAACAGATCTAATAATGGAAAAAGTAAAGATAATTAAAAAGGAACACATATGAGATGAACAACAAATAAAAAGCTCACTGTTTAGAAAACTTTTCACAAACAAACACACATAGAAGCCAAAATCAGACATGTAAGCAGCTTGTTTCTGTACAATAGAATACATCAAACAAAGAAAGCAATATAGAGGAAGCATAGAAAGCAAAAAATATTGTAAATAAAGGCATTTTGTATTTAATTTCGATTCAGAAATCATTAGCATCTCTCTATGGACCATTTCGAACTTTTGTTCTCCTCAGAAGAGCTTGTAATGATGCTCTGAATCGAACTTAGACATATTTGTAAAGTATGCCAATTACAAGGAAATAATATGGGTTTTGAGTCTACAAACGTATGATAAACTTCTGCACGAATAACGAACTTAAAATAAACAACACATTTTTTCACCACAGATACCAACACAAATATAGGTATATTCAATAACACCCAGATATATGACAGATTATGTTATAATCAACAGAAATGTACACCCATCAAAAATAATTGATGTAAGATGCCTTAACTCAGCAGATATAGATGGCGACCAAGCGACCATAGCCTAGTATTATGTAACAAAAATATTGGTTGTTAATTCCTGCTTCTTTTAGTATTTGCATAAACAACTTGGCGTGCTGTGCTCGATCAACCAGACATGCATATAATATGTCGCAATTAACGTCTCTGCATCTCTGGAATAAAACTGGTATTGAGAACAAAGACTCTCTTGTATCAACAGCATTTATGAATCCGGGGAAACTGGTTGGGGAAAATTTGACTTTCGCACATCTTGTAAAATCATGAGGCTTATAGGGTATTCTTCACATTTTTTGGCTCTTGGTTTTTTTGGAAGTGCAACAAACTTAGACTTCAGTCATTCTGTTCGTATTTCTCCAGAGTTTCTGCCCTTAGTTTGAGTGGTCCTGCTTTATAGATTTAGCTAATAGCTTTAACTATAAGTATGTATATTATACATCTTTTAGCTATGTTATTGCAGAATAAACTTCCTGCTGTAATATTCTTGGTCATTATTTAGCTCTTCATCTAGCTCAAAGGTTTCTCATGTATATCTTCATAGACGTACATACATATCTTTAACATCATATACATACATATTTTCAAATAGTTTCTCTGGGTATTCTTTCCACATTCTTATTTTACTCTGTTTGTCCGAAATGATGTTTTCGTCAGAATCAGTTATATTCCCTTTCTGTCTCCATCTTAGTGCACCTGTGAGTTCTTTAACTTTCCTATGTACATTGAGACTATTGTACTTTGACTGTAGAGTCTCAATTTCGCATCTTTCCATTGCTTCTTTTCTTTCGATTCTCTGATTTTCCTTCTTATTGATATATTTATCGTTTTATATTTGTCTGCATCCTTTTTGGCTTTTTTTCTTTCGTCCATTAGTGTCAGGATCCTAGCTGTTATAATTTTTCCTTGTTTAATTTGTCTGCCTTTAAGTATTTATCCTATACATTTTGCATACATTTTTTTACATATACCGATTTTGAACTTTGAAATTCAATTTTCTTCTTATCTTTTTCTCATGATCATCTTTCAGTGCGTCACAGTTTTTCGATTTCTTTCTAACGCATTAAATTGTATGTGACAGAAAAAAGGCACGTCGGTGATTACATTTCGTCAGTGACATTTATAACATTTATTCTAGTTATTCTAGTTGTCGATAGATGGCGCCATAATAAAAAAATAATTTTTTTTAATTAGATAATAATATTACAAATATAATCTGTATAATTTATAAGACTATACAAATCAAAAAAAATACCATTTTATAAATGCAAGAAACACATTTAATTTGTTTTTATTCCAAATTGAAAATAAAATGTGACAACTGTCAGATTTAACTAAAATGTCATGTTATGACATGTCATGTGATAATGTCATATAGAATAAATGTCATAAATGTGTATTATCACGGACTTACCCTTTTTCCTATCATTTGTTACGCACTGAAAAATGCTCATGAAAAGGACAATACCTAGTTTTTGTTTGGTATTTTTCACACGCAATACCGATCATTTTTATTAATATCATATATGTATGTTATAAATAATATCTTGAAAATGTGAAATTTTTTTCGAGAAAGAACTGCGATAGAGAAATGTAATTGGTCAAAAATTATTATCCCATTGTTTATAACTTTGTCGCAAATGCTGGTCAACTTTGACCAGTTGTAACTCGGGAACCACTGCTCGTAATTCAACTTCTTTTTGGTAGGGGAGCAAAGTATGCTAAATGTGCAGTCACTCGAGCGCTTTAGAGACCTATTGGGTTGTGAAGAGTAGGTCCTAAAACCAAAAAAAGTTAAGTAACATTTTCCATTTTAGTGGGCGCTTGCCATTTTTTAATTTAATTTTCCATTTCCAACAATCGGTTTTTCCGATTATAACGCCATCTATGCATAATTCGAAAAAATGTTTCGAATAAAAGTTACTTATTTTTTCGTAAGGAATTTAAATCTGCAATAAAAAATGGGGGCTCCTATTTAAGATTTTAAAGTAACCCCTCACCCCACCTCCGTGGGGGGTCGTGTATGGTGCCATTCGATAGATTGTTTAAAAATATTAAATAAGTGTATTTTACAGTTTTTCGATCTAATGTTCATTTCGCGAAATATCGCGGGATTCGTATTTAAAATACTAAATTTGCCCCCCACCCTCTACGTGGGAAGTCGTGTTTGGTATCATTCGATAGATTTTTAAAAAATATTGTGCACATATTTTTAAGTTTTTTGATCTGTCATTCATTTCGCGAAATATTCGCTTTTTTCTTGTGAAATTTTGGGACTCGCCCATTTCCTTACGCCCGGCTCAAATCGTCAGATTTTTTAAATATACACTCTTTTGCATGTACTCAACTTACCTTATCTTAATCTGACAATTTCGACTTTTTTTAAGGATAGATTTTTTTTTTCGGGCCCCCCTTAACGAACTCCCCTGTGTTAAGAGCCAATATATGGTAGAGGTACATATGCAGGGTACCAGGTTTCTCCCCATATGATAATCTGACGCGCTCGAGTAACTGCAAAAATCACCGCTTGGGCTCCCCTACCATTTGTTCCAAAAGAAGCATCTTACTGAGTCTTTTCCAACATCGTTTTTTAAATTTAATTTAATCTACGGTCGGAAAAATGAAAGAATACCCATGAACGATCAAATCAATCACTTATTTCGTATTTGCTATATTTTTCTATAACAAACGTTTGTTATTTATACTATAGGTAATTTATGTTTTGAAACCTAACTGATATTGTATTGTAATTTAACAGTTAATGGGGTTAGCCCGTGTTTAAAAAAAAAACTCTAACGAAGAGTTGAAAAAGTTGTCAGAAACTGATTACTGGATTACCGTCGAAGGTTGTCAACCAAAAATTGGAAATTGTCTTTTGAGTTTATTCCTCCTAGTTTAAATCTTTTCTCTACTTTATTTGTTATTATTGGAGATCTATAGAAATTATGCTTAATTTTTTGGCTATTATTAGCGCAATTAAATACTTAAACAAAACTTATTTACCATTTTGGATAAAATTTGTAATACAAACAATGAGACTGACATTACAAAGAATAGCCAAAATTGTCATATTTCATTGCTACTCACGCTGGCATCATTTCATGTACCCGCACCATGGTCACACAAAGAGAGAATATATTATGATATATTGTAAAATATTATTGAGATATATTATCTACAAACAAAGAAAGGAAAAGCGGTAGGACCAGATGATATTCCTGGGGAAGTATGGAGAGCATAGGGAGAGACAGGAACAAGGTGGCTAGCAGGTTTATTTAATAGAATTATGGAAGTTGGACAAATGCCAGACAAATGGAGAAGCAGTATACTAGTACCTGTCTACAAAAACAAGGGAGATATACAACAATGTACAAACTACAGGGCTATAAAACTGCTTGGCCACACCATGAAAATATGGAAAAGAGTAATTGATAGACGGATACGTGAAGAGACCGAAATATCCGAGAATCAGTTTGGCTTTATGCAGGGCAGATCAACAACAGATGCAATTTTCATTATAAGGCAGTTGATGGAAAATACAGAAGTAAAGAAACAAACGCTCATATGGTATTCATTGATCTTGAGAAAGCATGTGATAGAGTTCCCCGAGAGATTCTGTGGTGGGCACTCAATAAGAAAGGAGTCCCTGGTGAATATGTAAAGATTGTGAGGGATATGTATGAGGGAGTAACGACTAGTGTTGAGACAGGTGTGGGAGAGACTGATAAATTTCATGTGAAAGTAGAATTGCACCAAGGCTCTGTGCTTAGTCCGTATTTATTCTCATTAGCTTTGGACCAGATAACAGCAAAACTACAGGGTAACATTCCATGGGCCTTAATGTATGCTGATGATGTCGTGTTAGTAGGAAATAATGAAAGAGACTTAGAACAAAAACTAGAACAGTGGAGACAAGCTCTGGAGGAAAAAGGTTTAAAACTTAGTAAGACAAAGACAGAGTATTTGCAATGTTCATTTAAAGATGGAGTTACTACAAATAACATGGTATCTTTGGATGGTGAACTGATTGTAAAAAGCATTAGTTTTTAAGTACCTGGGATCGGTATTACAGAGTAATGGAGATGCATGCAGTAGAATTAGGGCTGGATGGATGAAGTGGAAGGAAGCGAGTGGTGTGCTGTGTGACAGGAAAATTCCAATTAAGTTGAAGGGAAATTTCTATAAAACAGCCATAAGACCGGCTATGATGTACGGAACTGAATGTTGGGCAGTGAAAAAGAAAGAATGCATGTGGCGGAAATGAGAATGCTTAGATGGATGAGTGGAGTGACAAAAAAGGATAAAATTAAAAATGAGTATATTAGAGGAAGTCTAGGTGTGGCACCAATTGATGCCAAAATGAGAGAGCCATAGGTTGAGATGGTTTGGTCATGTTCAACGTCGAGATGCTAATCACCCAATACGAAGAATTGCTGAAGTGCAGATTCCTGGAAGGAGTAGGAGAGGAAGACCAAAGAAGACGTGGGGGGAAACGATTAGGCAGAACATGTTGGTAAAGGGGATCAATATTGATATGACTCAAGATAGAATTGTATGGAGAAATGCAATTAGGGAAGCCGACCCCGCATAGGGATAAGGCAAAGAGAATGATAATGAAATGATGATATCTACAAACATTTCAATCTTTATATTTCGGTTATCTGCATTTGAATAACTATCATTTTCTACAAAATATTTTATTAATGTCCACTGCAGGACGATTTGAACTTTAGGAAACATATTTTAACTTTATTCATTTAGTAAATTTATCATTTATACTAACGTTGTACTTTTATGTATTTATATGCTTACCTCTCCCGTCTGAATTGCCAATTCATAGGTTGGTGACAAACACAACACTTGTGGGTACTTTTTAGAGGGATCAACTCTGGTCAGCATTGCGAGAACAAAAGCAGCTGTTTTACCTGTTCCTGACTGGGACTGAGCAATCAAATTTTGCGGAGGGTCTGCCAAAAGTGCAGGTAAAGCAGTCTCTTGAATCTTGGAAGGAGCATTAAATCCCATCTCATACACTCCTTTGAGTAGATTTGGATTTAGATTGAGCGCTTCAAATGTTTTTACTGAGTATAATGGTGAACGAGGGTCTTTTCTTTGAACTTCTATATCGTTTTTATTTTCTACTAAACCTTTTCTAATTATTTTAGCTAACAGACTAGCTTCTGCAGGATCAATTTTGTCATCTTCTTCTTTGCTATCTTCTTTTTTCGCTTCATCTCCATTGGTCTTTGTTATTTCAATTTCCTGTAACTAAAAATATCGTTTGTTATATATACATTCAACATAATATAATAATATAGTTTGATCTCACAATAAAACACTGAAAAACGTTTGTTTTTCTATACTTCCACAAAATTTATTACAACTTTGTTATTACTACAGCGGTTTCGGCAAAGTGCCTTTCTCAAGTGATATATTTTACAATGTGTTTGCCTTTTTAAGTCTTTAACTGAAGAGGTTGAGGAGTGGGGATCTGTTTGTCTCGAGTTGGTCATTCAGAATTATATCTGTATTTTTCAATTTATTAATTTCCATTGATTCTAAAAGTGATAGCTTAAGGCCTTTATTTTGAATATGTAGAATATGAAACTCTTCATTGAAAGAATGATTATGATCTAGAAGGTGAAGTGCGTATGTAGAAGTGTCTGTTTTTCTATTGTTGAAAGCCCTTTTGTGTTCTGCTATCCGTTTGTCAAAAGTTCTGCCAGTTTGACCGATGTAAGTTTTCGGACAGTCACCACAAGTTAGTTTGTACACACCACTCTGTAGTTGCTTTCTCTTTCGGCTTTTATTGTTTTTAATATGTTTGCTTAAGTTGTTGTTAGTTCTGAAAGCTGGTGTTATTCCTTTCTTTTTTATGTATCTGGCTATTTTTGTTGTTATTGTGCCAGTATATGTGAGAGAGCAGAAGGTACTGGGTTCTTTCTGTGGTGGTGGATACACTAATTTCAAGGCTTTCTTATGGAGTTGTTGGTTTAAAATGTTGTTAACTGTTTGTTCGTTATAGCCATTGTTTACTGCTATTTGTCTAATGATATTTAGTTCTGTCTCGAAGTTATTTTTTGTCATAGGAATTTCTGTCAGTCTATGTATCATGCTATGGTAGGCTGCTAATTTGTGTTGTATAGGATGGGATGATGAATTGTGTATAGTTGTGTCAGTATGGGTAGGTTTATGATATACGGAGAACTCATGTTTGTTGTGTAGTATGGTAATCGTTACATCTAGAAAGTTTATGGAATTATTCTGTTCTGTTTCTATTGTGAACTCAATATTACTATGAAGTGAATTAATGTATGATAGAAATCTGACCAATTTCTATCATACATTAATTCATTTCATAGTAATATTGAGTTCACAATAGAAACAGAACAGAATAATTCCATAAACTTTCTAGATGTAACGATTACCATACTACACAACAAACATGAGTTCTCCGTATATCATAAACCTACCCATACTGACACAACTATACACAATTCATCATCCCATCCTACACAACACAAATTAGCAGCCTACCATAGCATGATACATAGACTGACAGAAATTCCTATGACAAAAAATAACTTCGAGACAGAACTAAATATCATTAGACAAATAGCAGTAAACAATGGCTATAACGAACAAACAGTTAACAACATTTTAAACCAAAAACTCCATAAGAAAGCCTTGAAATTAGTGTATCCACCACCACAGAAAGAACCCAGTACCTTCTGCTCTCTCACATATACTGGCACAATAACAACAAAAATAGCCAGATACATAAAAAAGAAAGGAATAACACCAGCTTTCAGAACTAACAACAACTTAAGCAAACATATTAAAAACAATAAAAGCCGAAAGAGAAAGCAACTACAGAGTGGTGTGTACAAACTAACTTGTGGTGACTGTCCGAAAACTTACATCGGTCAAACTGGCAGAACTTTTGACAAACGGATAGCAGAACACAAAAGGGCTTTCAACAATAGAAAAACAGACACTTCTACATACGCACTTCACCTTCTAGATCATAATCATTCTTTCAATGAAGAGTTTCAAATTCTACATATTCAAAATAAAGGCCTTAAGCTATCACTTTTAGAATCAATGGAAATTAATAAATTGAAAAATACAGATATAATTCTGAATGACCAACTCGAGACAAACAGCTCCCCACTCCTCAACCTCTTCAGTTAAAGACTTAAAAAGGCAAACACATTGTAAAATATATCACTTGAGAAAGGCACTTTGCCGAAACAGCTGTAGTAATAACATAGTTGTAATAAATTTTGTGGAAGTATAGAAAAACAAACGTTTTTCAGTGTTTTATTGTGAGATAAAATGAACTTCCATCAAGTAACGGTCGAATCCATCAATATAGTTTGAATATTACTCTTATGAAATAAAATGATCACTTTCTAAAATTATGAATAAAAAATTATTATTCTTAAATGTTGCTGAAGAGAAGAGCCTCATACCTAACCATCAATTCGGATTTCGTAATCAACATAGTACAATAGAACAAGTTCACAGACTGTACACAACAATAAAAACTAGTCTCGAAAACAAGCAATACTGCACTGCAGCCTTTTTAGACGCCTCTCAAGCTTTTGACAAGGTGTGGCACACAGGACTTCTGTACAAATTAAAGAAAAACCTACCTTACACTTACTTCAAACTGCTTCAATCATACCTTACAGAAAGGAGATATCTGGTAAAATATAGTGAAGCCTATACAAAACTCTACCCCATCCTATCTGGTGTACCTCAGGGTAGTGTGCTCGGACCTATCCTATACCTAATATATACGGCTGACTTGCCAACAAGCAACGACCTAACACTTGCAACATTCGCAGATGATACTGCTTTCCTGGCCTCTCATGGTAATCCAATAATAGCATCAGAGAGACTGCAACTACATCTGACCAAAACAAATGAATGGCTTAAACTCTGGAGAATTAGAGTAAACCCCTCAAAATCCACACACATTACATTCACTCTAAGAAGAGGTAAATGTCCACAAGTTAACCTCGATGGACATCCTTTACCTCAAAAGGATGACATAAAATATCTAGGTATTCACCTTGACAAACGACTAACTTGGACCAAACATATATGGACGAAAAGACTTCAACTGGGAATTTTATACAGAAAACTTTACTGGATGTTGGGAAAAAACTCTCACCTATCAATCGATAACAAGCTGCTTATATACAAAACAATAATAAAACCCATTTGGACATATGGTTCGCAGCTCTGGGGATCAGCTAGCAAATCTAATATTATGAAAATACAAAGATTTCAATCCAAAACTCTAAGAACAATCGCTAATGCCCCTTGGTACATCCAGAATGACGCAATACATAGAGATCTTCAGGTACTATCAGTCTCCGAAGAGTGCAAACAATATCAAAATAGGTTGCGGGTACATCCTAACACCCTGGCACACAATCTTCTCAACAACCAACAAGTGAAGAGATTGAAGCGATATGATCCCTTGGACCTACCTAACCGATCCTGACAGAGCCTACAGCAGAGGAAGCTACGCCTTCAACAGCGTCCAGCCATTGTGTTCTGTGCCAGTTTTAGTTTTCGTGCTCGCGTATCAGTGTATGTGCGCATCTCACCGGTAAACAAGTTAATGTGTGTGTGTCGTGATGCTTTGGTCACTGGACCTTACATCTCTCTGTCAATGTAAATAATAACATTTACAATAATAAGTAATTTGTAAAGACAAACAATTTTACTTATTGTTTTCATTGTAAAACAGATTGTAAAAAATCTTGGATGTTAAAAAAAATGTTGCTTCTCCTCGTTTTATTTAGCTTATTATAATTTCAAAATTCTCTGCATTTACATAAGTGTTCGTAGTATGAGACCTTCCTGATCTCGCTTAAAACATGTAATGAAATATTTTGTTGTTTGATATTTAAGATAAACCCATCAAATTGAAATTTTGATCAGTTACATTAGAAAAATATTCATATTACATGTATCACAGTTCGAAATAAATAAAAGTCAAATATGTTAAACACAAACTTCATTCATACAGTCTCGTGTAATGAACGGTCAGTACATGACTGTTTAGAATTTGGTACGAAAGTATCAATAAAAATGGTCCAATGTACCGAATTGTACAATAGTAAATTCTCCCAATTTTTAAAATACAGTTGTAAGTGATGAAATTGTGTACATTTACCTAGTAGAATATTTAATTAGTAGTACAAAAACAAAACAAAAAAATCAAATTTTGTGGAGGATCTGCCAAAAGTGCAGGTAAAGCAGTCTTAACATTTGCAACATCCATCTGTAATAATAATAATATGTAGTATCATTTAAGATCTTGAAACTTTTAAAGGGTTTTCACCCATAACTTTTTGGTGCTCACGCATGCATGCTATTGTAAGTATGGCCTCTGTCAATTCTTAACCTTAGTCAAGTTTTATAACATTGTCTATTATTAATTAGGTTATACCATGATACTATAAATAATGTATAAAATAAGGGAAACACCAAATAGCGATAAAGGTAATTTATTGATGGAACCGACACTAGGATAAATTTTTACCCCGGGAGAACTTTGAATACTGACTGGTACGCGCTTAGTTGAGGACTAATGACTACCGAATTTAAAGTTACATCTTGACTGCAGGAGTTGATTCTTGAGAATGATTCTAAATGTGTATTCTTTCTCAGCGGTGGCATTTAGTATTGGTGTCAAGCCACGCGCTGAGCATGTTTACAAATATTGAGAACAAAGAAATATATTTGATCATCAAATTAAATAATGCAATTGCCCGAATTATTGTTTACAATTTACAATTCGTGAACTAAATTAGAAACCCGTACATGTATTATACCATAACAACTTGGCTCATGTGATATACGGGGTGATAAAAATATACTGTTCAATATCGGATATGAATAATGAATGTTTGATATTGGACAAATAACAAGATAATATATTGCACATCCGGAAGTCGTGACGTAAGTGGAGACCCGCAAGTATGTAATGGTTTGGAATCATTCGTATGTCCGATTCGTTTGAACTGTTCGCGGTTGTGAGCTAAGTGTATTCTATATTTTATCTTTGACAGTTATTTTGACTGGAATCTCGACACTAATTTTTTTTCGAATACATTGAAGTTTAATGTTATTTTGCTAATTGAATAATTTCATCACATAATGCATACAAATCCCATTTAACTTTAACAAGAATTCAAATTTAACTTCCGGTCTCCAGTTACGTCATCAATGCGCGAACTTGGACGTATTTGCGCTACGGGAAAATACTATCTCTTTATTGATAGTATCATGGGTTATACTTACTATTTTAGGGCTTAACACTGATGACCTATGATGATGACCTATTAATCCGAAAACGTTTTGTTTTGTGATGTAACCCTTATTGGGGTATTTTAAATATACCTTTTACAAAGGATCTTGTATTTTTTTAAACAAAAAAACAAAATATGAATTCCCTTATTGTCCCAATCTCCTAAAAATCAACTATCAGATTCACAGTCATAATCACTGTAGACCAGTCATGTCAAAGATACGGCCCGCGGGCCGCATCCGGCCCCCGGGCTATACCAATACGGCCCGCGATCGCAATGTGTCACAGAAAGAAGAATCATGTTTTTTGGAGCTTTTAGACTTCACTCGATTGCTTGAATAAAATAAATTTTTTCTTAATGTATTTTTATTATCCTTAGAAACTACCAAGATTAAAAATTTTAACATAATTTGGCAAAATCCGATCATTTTAGCAGTGGCTTAATATAATTTCATATATAGTGACATCGGCAACACTGCGAACTTAACTTAACGAACACATCACAGTCATCACAACACCACTGATATGTACTACGCTTAAAATGGCGACTCTGTACTTTTCAACTTCAAAGGCGGCATCAGGGAGTGTCCTTGCTGTTCGTTTATTATGCTGTGGTCTAGACTAGAACCTTCCTTATCGATATAAAAGAAGTGCGTCGACGTGTCACGTGAGTCAGTTGCGAAGTAGTGGTTGAGAAGGTATTGTACATTTGTTTGTGTCGTGCGTGTGCGATATCCATAATTGTGTCGAGTTCCATATTTGTTACGATTTCGGCATAATGTCACAAAAACGTAAAGTTGATAGTGAACGTAGAGTTTTTCAGTCTAAATGGGAAAATGCATATTTTTTCATAGAATGGAAAGGTAAACCACTGTGTTTGATTTGCAATCAAACAGTTGCTGTTTGTAAGGAGTTTAACTTGAAGAGACACTATGATACGAATCATAAATCAAAATTCGATTGTTACACTGAAAAAATAAGAATGGACAGATTGTCATCTTTAAAATCTAAACTTCAAGGTCAACAATCGATGTTTACTAAAGCTAATACTGAGAGCGAAGATGCCCTGAAATCAAGTTTTATTATTGCATTAGAAATCGCGAAGAGATCAAAACCTTTCACTGATGGTGATTTTATTAAAGACTGTATGTTGAAAGTTGCCGATGTTTCATTTCCATTTCAAAAGTCAATAATTCAAAATATTTCGCTGTCAAGAAACACTGTTGCTTCAAGAATAAATGATTTATCTCAAAATTTGGTTCTTCAACTGAAGGAGAAAATTAAGGAATTTACAAACTTTTCACTGGCTGTTGATGAGAGCACTGATACTGTTGATACAGCTCAACTTGCTGTTTTTATACGAGGTATTAACAGTAACTTTGAAATAACTGAAGAACTATTAAAGTGCGTTCCATTGACAGGTACTACAACAGCAAATGATATTTATTCTGCATTGGAGCATTTGATGGCAGAATATGGACTCGATTGGAATATACTTAGCAGCACAACTACGGATGGCGCTCCTGCCATGGTTGGCCAACATTCGGGCGTTGTAACTAAATTAAAACAGAAAACATCAGGAAATTTTGTGGGATTTCACTGTATAATTCACCAGGAATCATTGGCATCCAAACATTTAAAAATGGACCATATCATGCAACCTATAATTAAAATAGTAAATTTTATAAGGAGCAGAGGACTAAATCACCGACAGTTCAGGCAGTTTTTACAAGATTTGGACGAAAAGTTTTCTGATGTCCCTTATTTCACCGAAGTTCGTTGGCTCAGTCGAGGAGTAGTTTTAGAAAGATTTTTTGCATTACGTGACCCTATTCAAGCTTTCATGTTAGAAAAAGGCAACCCAATTGATTATGACAATGACTGGTGGGTTGATTGTGCCTTTTTGGTAGATATGAATAAACACTTGACTGATCTGAATGTAAAGTTACAGGGTAAAAATCTGATTGTCACTCAAATGTACTCATGTATTCAAGCCTTTGAAACAAAGTTGAGGCTGTGGGAAAATCAGGTAAAAAATCAAACTTTGGATCATTTCCCTCATTTAAAATCATTTGGCACAGTGGATCAAAAAAAAATTGGATCAATATTCTCAACTTCTGCAAAATCTTATCACGGAATTCAACAATCGTTTTGAAGACTTCCACAAAATGAATGAAATGGAATTCCCAATTTTCAACAATCCATTCAATTTTGCAGCTTCACAGGCACCAGTTCATTTGCAAATGGAGTTGATAGATCTTCAATCGGACAGTATTTTGAAAGAAAAATTTAAAGAGGTTAACGCACTTACATTTTATACACAATATTTCAAGAGTTTGGATAACTACCCGGAATTAAAAAAGCATGCAGCACGCATTCTGTGCATGTTTGGTAGCACCTATTTATGTGAGCAGATGTTTTCCGTCATGAAAATAAATAAGAACAAACATCGCACAAGACTTACAAATGAACATCTCCAATCAATTCTTAAAATAAATACAACGAATATGATACCTGACATCAATGAGCTTGTCAAAAACAAGAGAAGTCAGGTATCTGGATCCTCGAGCTCAAAATAATTACCCTCTTTTATAACTTTGATATGATTTTTAACAACCGTATATTATAAGTATACTATTAAATAAAATGTTATAATAATTCAGTACATTTTTTTTTATTTGAATCTGGCCCGCCGACACATTCTGAATTTAATATATGGCCCTCTGCAAAATTGAGTTTGACACCCCTGCTGTAGACCCTATCCTCATTCAGATGGTAAATTATACCAGGATTAACCATTTCGATGTAACCTTCACAAATCCACCATTCTTAAATTAAGTCTTCATATTTTTTTACAATGTTTTTTCAGATTTCAAAAGTGGCAGTATCCAATGATTGTTGCCATGATTCTAAAATTGCCAACGATACCAGTATAGAGATGGACACTAAGACTCAGAGACAATATACATGCAGACTAATAGGCAAACCGCTAAAGGAATGATCCAGTCACAAGAAGAGAAAGATCAGGAGAAGGTTAAAGAAGATAGTTAAGAGTATAATCACATATGAAGTATGAAACCAACTAATGAAATAAATAACACAAGTAGCTTACATAATTGTAGACTTATGAATTTTACTTTTAATATTCAGTGGAACCCCGATAAGTTGGCCTCCGATAAACTGGAAGTCCGGCTAACCCGGACCGATTTTCATTAGACAAAACAACATTTTTTCACTTTGACTGAGTTTTTTACCAAGAAATAAACAATACTGTATTGTATACAAATGTACGTAATTTAGATGTACCTACTGTGTATTTGTCTTTCATGTTTTTGCAATTATAATCGAGTTTATCTACATATAACTATATAGTATGGTATAGTTAGACCCAAACCCAGACATCCAAAGTGAAAGTTATCCTCTAACACCAAATTGTTCTATATGGTCCACATAATGTTCAGAAAAAAGTCACACCATTTTGAGCGTCGGGTTTGGGGGGGAGAGGGGGGAAAATCTGCAAATTCGTAGTTTTTTACGTTTTTCGTCAATATTTCTAAAACTATGCGGTTTAGCATGAACAACCTTTTATACAAAAATGTTCTACATTAAATTTTCAATAAAAAAGGTCCTATACATAATCCTTCTAAAATGAACGGTTGCAAAGTTACGGAGGTAGTATAGTATAATTGGTCCAAAAAAAGGCCTAACCCAGACATCCAAAGTAAAAGTTTTCCTTCAGCACCAAATTGTTCTATATGGTCCACATATTGTTCAGTAAAAAGTCACACCATTTTGAGCGTCCGGTTTGGGGGGGGAGAAGTCGGTAAATTAGTAGTTTTTTTACGTTTTTCGTCAATATTTCTAAAACTATGCTTTAGCGTGAGGAATGTTCTATAGAAAAATGTTCTACATAAAATTTAAAACAAAAAAGGTTCTATACATAATGGTTATAAAATCAACGGTTCCAGAGTTACGGAGGGTGAAAAGTGAAGTTTTCGATACCTTTTATATTTACCGATTTCTCCCCCCTCTCCACCCCAAACCCGACGCTCAAAATGGTGTGACTTTTTTCTGAACATTATGTGGACCATATAGAACAATTTGGTGTTGGAGGATAACATTCACTTTGGATGTCTGGGTTTTTGGTATATGTAGTTATATCATAAATATTGCCCAAAAAAATAAAAAGTATCGAAAACCTCGACTTTTCACCCTCTGTAACTCTGAAACCGTTGATTTTATAACAATTATGTATAGAACATTTTTTGTTTTA
This sequence comes from Diabrotica virgifera virgifera, assembly GCF_917563875.1. Classification (NCBI taxonomy): domain Eukaryota; kingdom Metazoa; phylum Arthropoda; class Insecta; order Coleoptera; family Chrysomelidae; genus Diabrotica; species Diabrotica virgifera. The sequence continues at coordinate 26,004,668 of NC_065444.1, read as the reverse complement.
AATGTCATGTAGAACATTCTTGTATATAACATTGTTTACGCTAAAGCATAGTTTTAGAAATACTGACGAAAAACGTAAAAAAACTACTAATTTACCAGCTTCTCTCCCATCTCCCTCCCAAACCGGACGCTCAAAATGGTGTAACTTATTACTGAACAATATGTGGACCATATAGAACATTTTGGTGTTGGAGGAAAACTTTTACTTTAAATGTTTGGGTTAGGCCTTTTTTTGGATCAGTTATACAGGGTGTCCCGAAAAGATTGGTCATAAATTATACCACAGATTCTAGGGTTAAAAATAGGTTGATTGAACCTCATTTACCTATATACAATACTGCACACAAAAAAAGTTACAACCCTTTGAAGTTACAAAATGAAAATCGATTTTTTTTTCATATATCGAAAACTCTTAAAGATTTTTTATTGAAAATGGACATGTATCATTCTTATGGCAGAAACTTCTTAAAACAAAATTATAGTGAAGTTTGTCTACCCCATAAAAATTTTATGGGGGTTTTGTTCCCTTAAACCCCCCCAAAGTTTTGTGTACGTTCTAATTAATTCATTATTGTGATACCATTAGTTAAACACAACGTTTTTAAAACTTTTTGCCTCTTAGTACTTTTTCGATAAGCCAGTGTTTATCGAGATATTTTGAATATTTGTCGATTCCACCACATATTTGTATATGGTTAAGTACGATTATAGAGACCTGTTAATAATCTGAAAATTTATTTATAATTTACATTTTTAGGTATATTTTGAAAAAGAAGCCACATCTCGATAAAAGGTGACTTGTCAAAAAAAGACTAAGAGACAAAAAAGTTTTAAAAATACTATGTTAAACTAATGGTACCACAATAATCGTTTAATTGGAACGTACACAGATATTTGGGGGGTTTAAAGGAACAAAACCCCCATAAAATTTGTATGTAAATATATTAAAAAAGAAGCCGCATCTCGATAAAAACTGGCTTATCGAAAAAATACCAAGAGGCAGAAAAGTTTTAAAAATGTTGTGTTTAACGAATGGTACCACAATAATGAATTAATTAGAACGTACACAAAAGTTTGGGGGGGTTTAAGGGAACAAAACCCCCATAAAATTTTTATAGGGTAGACAAACTTCACTATAATTTTGTTTTAAGATGTTCCTGCAATAAGAATGATACATGTCCATTTTCAATAAAAAATCTCTAATAGTTTTCGATATATTAAAAAAAATCGATTTTCATTTTGTAACTTCAAAAGGCTGTAACTTTTTTTATGAGCACATTTGTACTAAGGTAAGTTAGGTTCAATCGAACTCTTTTTGACCCCAGAATATGTGTTATAATTTATGACCAATCTTTTCGGGACACCCTGTACTATACTACCTCCGTAACTTTGGAACCATTGTTCATGTTAAACCGCATAGTTTTAGAAATATTGGCGAAAAACTTAAAAAACTACGAATTTACCGATTTCTCCCCCCTCCCCCCAAACCGACGCTCAAAATGGTGTGACTTTTTTCTGGACATTGTGTGGACCATATAGAACAATATGGTGTTGAAGGATAACTTTCACTTTGGATGTCTGGGTTATGCCATCTTTTGGATCAACTATACTATACTAATACCGTATTTTATTAATTTTTACCATATTCTCCGTCTAACCCGGATTTTCGATAACAAGGATTGGCCGCGGTCCCTATTAATCCGACTTATCGAGGTTCCACTGTAATAGGGTAGGACACGCAAGTCAAGAAAAAGCTGTAGAGAAGGCATAGATAAAGATCAGTATTGGATTAAATAAGACATCATTTAGTTAGAGTTAGACAAATAAATTTAAAATATGTTAGAAATAATATATATGTACCTTTACTTTGGTTTTTAAAATAGCTTGTGTCTTTAAGAGCAAATTATTTAACTCATTCATGTAAGATATCACATCTTTTCTTAATAATTCAACATCAGTTTTTAAAGCTGCAACGATAACTTTCCTTGAATCAATACTGGAATCCATTAAAAATTGAATATATGTATAGTGTAAAAATATATAAAACTAAACTATGAAAAACTAAAAATTGAGTATATATAGTTTTGACAGACTACTGACGTTGATTTTTCTTCTTTTTAATTGAAACCTTGTGTGGTCTTCCTTTTTTTCTCATCTTTTTATTTATTATTCATTGGCGGACCGAACTCCATTAGTACATAATACAATTAAAATGTCACACAAACTAGAAAAACAATTCAAAATAAGATCTAGTACAGAATTGGTAAATACATAATAAACAATAATAAAAATTATTGTTCTCATTTAACAATTGAGAGCTAGTCCTATAAAATAAAGTAATAAAATCTAAATATCTAAAACATTTTGCAACTGACAAATACAACTTATCTTAGAACAAAGACAATAACAGTAATTGACAAATCAGTCCTGAAATTAAAACATTAAGTTAAATATAAATGTAATTGTGTGGAAAACGCAGTAAAGTCGTATCTTCTTCTTCAGCCTGTTTGCATCCACTGCTGGACAAAGGCCTCCCAATGAGTTCTCCATTTCTCTGTTTTGTGCAATTTGGTGCCAGTTTCTACCCATTTTTGCTTTAATGTCGCCTAGCCATCATTTTTGTGGTCTGCCTCTACTACGACTGTGCTCATGTGGTCTCCAATGTACAATGTTTCTCATCCACCTTTCGATGTTTTGCTGTGCCACGTGTCCTACCCAGTTCCATTTCATTTGTGCAATTCTTCCAATTACATCCTCTACCTTCGTCCTGCTTCGAACATCCTCATTTCTTATAATATGTTCCCTCAGAGATACTCCTAACATGGCTCGTTCGATCGCCCTCTGTATCATTCTCAATCTATTGGCTGATACCTCTGTGTCATGGCTTCCATTCCATAGGATGTAACTGGTAGAATACAACAACTGTTTGTTCGGTTCATAACTGGTGGTAGCAGGTAGGTAGGGGTATTATTCTACCCCTCTGTGATTCCGATAGAATGTTGACTTACTTCAGGGAGATGGTGTCCCTGCTTACATGAGCTCGTGGTCTTTCCTTCACTCCCTACCTAGAGGAAACCAGGCACAAACCCCAATATTATCCTAACCAAATTCCTTCCTATATCCCTCTCACACTCACCAACCCATCTTGCTAGTGTGGCGAGTTATGGCTAACTCACCCCAAATGAGTTTTAAAACTACAGGATCTAGTCTCTAGGTGGGTGCTCAATCCCACACCTCTAAAAAGGTCATCCTCATGGAAGGCAAAGACTCATTAAAACACCGAAAGCAACAAATTTTTTGTCGTAGGGCTGATGAAATAGAGATCTCATGTACTCATAACGTAATATAACTCAAAGTTTACTGTAACTGAGTTAAAAGGGCCTGTTATTACATCCAGTGCCAGTGGGCTCCAAGGAGACATAAAAAGGATGGCAAGAGATTCAAGAGGTAACAGAGGGTCTACTGCAACGAATTAGAGTGCATGACTGCTATACCATGCCCTTCCTAAAGATTGTACTTCTTGAGAAGAATTTGGTGCTTCCCATAGCTTTAAAATATACATTCTTCAATCAGTCATAATCTATGTTTGAGAAGATGATCATCTTTTTACCATTTTTCTTCTTTGAAAAATAACTGGCCAATGTTGTTTATAATATCTTTTGAAAGAAGCTCAGTTTTACCCTTGTAAGCTTTACTTTTTGACATGACAGATGAAATGATCATCATTAAGCTGTCACTGGACGATCAAAATAATTTTTGTTAACAACAAACGGAAGGATAATGTCATGAAAGGTACATTATATTTTAGTAATGTAATATATTTAAAAATGGGCGAATCATAATATGAATACACAAATTTGTTGGAAAGCAGCACACAACGAAGAGATAAGTCATAAGTGATAAGTAGAAGGATATATTGTATACTTGAATAAGTAAGTGTTATAGATTACAACAAACAATAAATATCAACCAAAAAAGTGTTTTTTTTTTGGTTTCACATTGTTATTTTCAACTCTCATAACATAAAGTACAAGGTCACCTAATTATCTAGAGTTTACACAGTTTGGCCTATTTAGTTAACTCAAGCGTGCATGTTAAGTGGTTAACAGAGCTAAAAGGACCAATCATAAGAGCTAAGAGGTTAAAGGAGACACAAAAGAGACTATAAGTCTTTGATCAAGAGATCCTAGTGGTTCTTAGGGTCCTACTGCAACGAAGCAGAGAGTATAACAGTTACTGCTGTACTATATCCTTCTGAAAGATCATACTCATTCAGTTTTTTTCAACAAAGTACTTAGTGATGAAAAGAGCCTGTAATTTCATTTTCCAAAGAGTAGCAATGATGATACTGGTCCTTGGCATACTCTCAAAACAGTAACTTGCATTATCAGAAGTCTAAGTTTAACACATTGGTCGCGCTTAGAGATATTTATAAACTTACATTCAGTGCGTTACGAGGCATATATTTATGTCCCATAGTGAACCTTTGCCACAGTGTGTTACCACAAAGCATTACGCAGCCAACCATTAGTGTAATACGAGGTCTATTTGTCTCATAATAAAGCTACAGGTGTTATGCCAAAAGTGGAAACTTTGCTGTTTCAGTAACACAACAATTAAGAAAATAACTATGAATTACTTCCACTTCTTGAATTACAGGAGAAACTGCAGGACTACAGGACAAATTACAGGAGATCTGCATCTGGAGAAAACAGGTTGTTTTAGATACTGTCAACATGCCTTTATTTTCAAGTTGATTCATTAAAAAGTGCCCAATACCGAAAGGTATCAATGGGTCTACTGATTAAGTAAGTAAAGTAAGTTCATTAAAAAGTATGGTTATCTTGATACTAAGGGCCGGTACTTTATGTCCCAGTTAAACCTCGGTTAGCTAACCGGGGTTTAATCGGGACAGAAAAGTACCCCATAGGGCCTCTTGCGTTGTAATAAAAGCAATTATAATTATTATTATAATTATTTATGAATATAATAATAAGTATAATTGCGTTTATGTCTATGTTTTGCATATATTTCTGTCCCGATTAAACCTCGGTTAACTAACCGGCTGTTAACGGAGACATAAAGTACCGGCCCTAAATCAGATATATGGAAACTACATGTATTTTCTGAAATATATAAACATATTTTTTATTGATTGGTTTCTTCTGCTTATAAAACTTATGCATAATATTGTATTCAAGATCGTTAAGTACAGTTGGTGTTTAAAAATATAATCCCGTATATGCCTAAGAACCTAAACTACGATAATTATAATGATACTTTACCACTGATGAAGTTATTAAACTTATAAACAGTGCATGTTCATTCGCCGACAAACCTTAGGTATTATTAAATATTTATATAATTTACCTTTTTTTCATTTTCAGCAGCATATTTTGCCCAATCGATTTTTTCACTCATTTTGATCCACTAAATACTAAAAACTAAACAACAACGAATTCAATGCTTTTTTATAAAAAATTACTTTTTAAACTTTAGTAGATGGAAACGAAACAATGTCAAATGTCAATACTATCACTGTCTACCTCACTGTCACCTGTCACCAGTCATCTATCATCCAGAAAGAAATTCAAGACGAGGCTTTACAGTTACTTCATGGAATGTGGTCTGCATAGATGGGAAAGTATCAGGGCCTTAACTACCGTAACTACCATTGGGGCAACCGGGACAGTGCCCCGGGACCCCCAGCCAAGAGGGGCCCTTTTGGTTTGCCGTGCATAGATTTTAACGAGGAAAATAAAAATATGTATTTTAAAAGCCGATCCCAACGAAATATTTTAAAATGACCTACAGTGGCACCCTAGACTTAAACATAAATTTTTAATTTTTCACTGGTAGAATTAGTCTTTTCGATTAATATGCAATTGGAATAGAACAGGGGCCCCTGACGCATGAGCTAAGCTGGCACTGGCGAAGCGTCCATGTAACCACTGTTACCATTGGTAACAGTTAAAAATCTTGCAAATAAATATGTATTTTATGACGATGAATAATTCCATTTATTATTTTATTTTATTTTTACCAATAGAAATATATTATTATATTATGTGTTAATAGTACCTAATTCAGTAAATAGGCATACACACGAAAATATTGGCGAGTTTATGTGACTCGCAGTTGCACTTTATTATATTCTGTTACCAGTCTCATTTGTGGTGACAATGAATGGTTATCTCGCTGTCGCTCGGGCGGCTCGGGACCGGCTAGTGTGAAAATTTTGAAGGAGCGATGGGCGTAAGCGCGCTTTGTATATCAGTAGGGCTGTTACCAGATTTAAATTTGCTAACAGTCTATAATAAAAAGTGTGCGTGCAGTTCACCATGGATGAGTGTCGCTGCGTAATCAATCAACTACTTGAAAAGTAATTCTGATTGAAAAATAAAATGAGATTATTGAAAATGAAAGACCTATTTTAAACAATTTAAAAAATTAGCTCGATATTTTAAATTTAGTGGGTACAGTGAAAATCCTTGGTTATGTGGTTGCAAGAAAAATAGACTGTATTGTTGACCATGTCTTCTGGTTTTTACAGAAAAATGGGTAGACCAGGTTCACGATTTAAATAGTTTTAGAGTTTTAAAAAAGAGACATGAAATTTCTCCGTTACTTACATGTAAGATGTATTCAGTTTGGCAAAACAAAAATCAAAAGTTCTCTTAACCAAGCATTTAAAGCAAATATTGCTAAACATAATGAGTTTGTTAAAAAAATAGATAGGTACTCGTATATCCTTAGCTCACTTAGAATAGATATGTACCGTATGTTTTTTGGCCGAACAAGAATTAGCGTTTCGTGGTCATTTTGAGGGCGACGGCTCTGACATTCGAGGCAATTACAGGGAATTGTTAACATTAATTACCAAAAAAGATCAAAAATTTTGCCAACATCTAGAAACATCAACTGTTTTTTCGAGAGTTTCAAGTGATATACAAAATGATATTATTGAAGCTATATGTATATACATTTAGCCATAGGTATCTTCATTTTTTTAAAATAAGATTTTTTGCATCTGGTTTTGGTAACACTTTAGAAAAAGTCACGCGTCGCCACTGTAGGCTGGACCCCCGAGACCTTAAAATAAAAATTTAAATTATTACTTAGGCAATGATGAGTTATTTCGGCGTATAATAAAACCTAAAATGCCATTGGAAGAGGGAGCCGGGCTAAGTTGGGGCCCCCGAGACCTTTCGATAAAGAATTGAAGAAAGAATTAGCGAAATCTGAAAACCATGAAGGATAAATTTGCCATAACTTTAAAGAACATGATCAAAATCTGCTTGATCTGCAAGCAGAATCAATTACTAAAGAGTCTGGTCGTAGTGAAGATGCCATTCCGATTTTAGAACCAATCTACAGATAAAGAAGTAAGCTTGTGCGATGTTTTCTCAAGAACTGTACATGAAAGTAACCTGAGACCTGAAGCAGAAACTTATCCAGGTAGGACCTTTTCAGCATGATGAGCCTTTTCCTTCCAAGAGATAAAGATCAACAGGGTATAGATGTTCCTCAAACCACTTTTACACCTTCAACACTATAGGGTGGAATGAAGCTAAGAAGAAATTGGTTGTGTTACTCTAAAATAAATGACAGTGTTTATTGTCTTCCTTGCTGGTTATTTTCTGACCATAAAGAAACTCCTGTCATGGAAGGCATTAACCCTTAAACGCCCAAGGGTGGGTAAAAAATGTCCACCTAATGCGTATTCCCTTGTAACATATTTATTACGTGTTTAAAATTTTTTTAAAAATTATTTATTGTTAAAAAGACAGCCCTTTATCGAATGTTAATTGGTTTTACCGATATTTTTGAAAATAAAAGTAGCATATTGAGTTAAATATGGGTGGGCATAAAAAGTACACCCTTGGTAAAACTTGTTCCTAAAGGTTTCTATATAATGTCTCGTTGGTAGGAAGATAATCCATATAATTATCGACGTATAATTACATAATCTACATAAATATCCGCCAATGAGGAGGCTGAAAGAAAGAATGTGGAGAAAATCGACAAATCTGAATTACTGGTATGTTAATTTTGATGTACATTGTAATTTTGTTGTAAGGTTTGTAAATTGTTTATATTAATATTTTAGAAGATGCTGTGTTTATTAAGCATAAGATTCTTAAGTTTAATCCATTTCCAACAACTCTCAATAAATATAGGTATTAGCTATTTTCGAGGTGGACATTTTTTACCCACCCTTGGGCGTACATGAAACCTAAAAAAGGTTGCGCGTTTAAGGGTTAAAATGCCTTTTCAAGGGGTTAAATATCAAACACTTTTCCGGACCTCCCCCCTTCCGCTGGGGATAAACCACCGGACCCCGATAGGGGCCCCCAGATTACGTTTGCCACGGGGCCCCTAACATTGTACTTACGGCCCTGAAACATATTCGAATCAAATAATATTTCGTTGAATTTTAATACCTTCTTTAACATATTCAGCAATCCTATTATTAATGCTAGTGATGAACTTTGGTGAACCAAAGTGATTTCGATTTCAGTTCAAAAAAACCAATGTACCTCAACCTTGCACAAAACGGGTACATTTTAGAATAGAGTAAATAAATTTAAGTAGGTACCTGGTACCTTGGGTGTTGGATGTTGGATCGACGGCAGCCTAAATCCTGATCTAGAAGTAAGATCGAGAGTAGAACAGGCCAGAAAATCGTTCGAGAAAAATCAAAAGACTGCTATGTGATTCTCGAATAAAACTCGAAATTCGACTACGTTTATCAAAATGCTACGTCTGGTAGACTCTTCTCTATGGAGTTGAAACGTGGACCCTTAAAATATCAACCGTAAATAAATTGGAGGTTTTTTAAATGTGGATCTACCGGAAAATTCTCAAAATTTCATGGATATTGCATACCTCAAACGAAGAAGTGCTGCATAGAATATGAAAAGCGGAACTTTTCAACACGGTGAAAGTTAGAATCATAGCTAGGCCACATAGAAATAAGTACCAGTACCAATATGCTCAACTAATTGTGAAAGGAAAGATCTAAAGAAAGAGAGGACTATGAAGGAAAATACTATCGTGTGGGGGAAAAGAAATTTTGGGATAGGGCTAAATTTTGAATACCTAACAAGAACAGCTGAAGACTGAAGACAGACAAGACTTTGCAATTATAGTAGCCAGCCTCCATTGAGGAGAGGGCAGGAGTGGACTGAGAAGAAGAAGATTATAATGCTAAGTTCTTTAGGGGCAAATAAAAAAGGGACAAATTCCTTAGATTAGCTCTTTTTATATCTAATAATAACCCATAGGTAGTAACATTTATTTGGATTGTAGATATTAAAAACTACGTCTTTTATGTATACCTATTTAGAAACATAATGCACAAAATCCTAGAAAACTATGTATATTTTGGAAATTTATATATTTATATTTTTACGAAATGTTTATATTATGTATCTAATAATAGATCAAAAACATTATAAATAACACAGCATACTCCACTTGGCAGTGGTAATTGGTAATGATGAACCATTGGTAATGATTAAGCAGTTTTTCCAAATAAACAATAAAATGCAAAATGCATCAGACATCTCTAAAAATAAAACATACAAAGAAATGAGTGTTGCATAATAACAAGTAATACAAATTGCAATCAATTTTATAAATTATCAATTTATTTTACAAGATAACAAAGGTTTCATTAGGTTTTCACTTAAAAAAAAACACCATGAATCATTCAACATTCAACAGAAAAACCACGTAAACATCTATAAAATTCTAGAATCCTGATTAGCGGAGAATTTTGTGACGTCATTTGAAGTTTGAAGTATAAAAGCTGAAATTCTTTTCGCCATTTTGATTATTTAGAAAGCGTTCGAGTTCGATAAGCAAGCAGGTCAAGAAGTAAAGTGTTCTAGAAATACAGATTAAATTGTTTCCTTTGAGTTATTGAAAGGCAAAAATCAAATGTAAGTACATACATGTATTATAGTTTAACATCATGAGTAATTTTTTTTGTATCCAAAGTAATAATCTTTTGTTTTTTAATAACAAAATTTTCCTGTAATATTTAAACGCCATTTTGCTGAATCATCTACATGTACGTCAGAAATTTATTTCCAAAATTATTATATGTGTATACAAAATAGATTTATTAATATTGGATGAGGTTTAAAAAAAAAGCTTTTTCAAAACTTTCAATTATTAAAATCTAGGTCACTATTGAATTACCGTTATCTAACTCAAATTTTCTTTGTTTCAGAATGCAGATCTTTGTAAAAACACTCACTGGTAAAACCATCACCCTCGAGGTTGAACCATCAGATACCATCGAGAATGTCAAAGCTAAAATTCAAGACAAAGAAGGTATTCCACCAGATCAACAGAGATTAATCTTCGCTGGAAAGCAATTGGAAGATGGCCGCACCCTCTCAGACTACAACATTCAGAAAGAATCTACCCTCCATTTGGTGCTTCGTCTTAGAGGAGGTATGCAAATCTTTGTAAAAACTCTCACTGGTAAGACCATCACCCTCGAGGTTGAACCATCAGATACCATCGAGAATGTCAAAGCTAAAATTCAAGACAAAGAAGGTATTCCACCAGATCAGCAGAGATTAATCTTTGCTGGAAAGCAGTTGGAAGATGGCCGTACTCTCTCGGACTACAATATTCAAAAAGAGTCTACCCTCCATCTGGTACTTCGTCTTAGAGGAGGTATGCAGATTTTTGTAAAAACACTCACTGGTAAGACTATCACCCTCGAGGTTGAACCATCAGATACCATCGAGAATGTCAAAGCTAAAATTCAAGACAAAGAAGGTATTCCACCAGATCAACAGAGATTAATCTTTGCTGGAAAGCAGTTAGAAGATGGCCGTACTCTCTCAGACTACAACATTCAGAAAGAATCTACACTCCACTTGGTGCTTCGTCTTAGAGGAGGTATGCAAATCTTTGTAAAAACTCTCACTGGTAAGACCATCACCCTCGAGGTTGAACCATCAGATACCATCGAGAATGTCAAAGCTAAAATTCAAGACAAAGAAGGTATTCCACCAGATCAACAGAGATTAATCTTTGCTGGAAAGCAGTTGGAAGATGGCCGTACTCTCTCAGACTACAACATTCAAAAAGAGTCTACCCTCCATTTGGTACTTCGTCTTAGAGGAGGTATGCAGATTTTTGTTAAAACTTTAACTGGAAAGACCATCACCCTTGAAGTAGAACCTTCTGATACCATCGAAAATGTCAAAGCCAAAATTCAAGACAAAGAAGGTATTCCACCAGATCAACAAAGATTAATCTTTGCCGGAAAGCAATTGGAAGATGGTCGTACACTCTCAGACTACAACATTCAAAAGGAATCTACCCTCCATTTGGTACTTCGTCTTAGAGGAGGTATGCAGATTTTTGTTAAAACACTCACTGGTAAGACCATCACCCTCGAGGTTGAACCATCAGATACCATTGAGAATGTCAAAGCTAAAATTCAAGACAAAGAAGGTATTCCACCAGATCAACAAAGATTAATTTTTGCCGGAAAGCAGTTGGAAGATGGCCGTACTCTCTCAGACTACAACATTCAAAAAGAGTCTACCCTTCACTTGGTACTTCGTTTAAGAGGAGGAAATTAATATGGTTGAAATTAAGCACATTTTTATATTTTCAATAAATAAATTATAAATTATTAAAGTATTTTTATTTCAAATACCATATGAATTATACTTACTATATAGTCAGAAAAATGAAAGAATACCCATGAACGAACATATAAAACACGCTGTATTTTCCTGTCACTGTGTCACAAAGAAAATTGTCCAGTGCAAGTACATGTAATAATAATTGACAGGAAAATACAGCGTGTTTTATATGTTCGTTCATGGGTATTCTTTCATTTTTCCTACTGTATATTATTATGCCTTATTGTTTATTAGAAAATATTTAAATACCTATTCCAAATTTAAAATCAGGTTAAATTGATAAAATCAATCTATTTTCGACAATCTTGTGTCTATAATTTTGAGATTTTTGTTTTCTGTGATTATGTCTTTATACTCGTTATATCTGAAGTGTATTCTTTTTTATTCTTCCTTCTACTTCTTTTACAATATGTACTGTATTGCATTCTTTAGTTGTAAATTTTTGTGTTTTCCTTAAATTTTTATTCCTATTTTTCTTTTGGTCCACATGTTTATATCTTCTATACCACATCTCACTTGTATTTCCTCACTTATTACTCTGTAGAGTTTGGTTTGTTATTTTTTGTAACACTTTCATTTATGATGTTTCCAGCAGTCTGTGTTTTCGCTGTATCTGCTCTTGTTTCTACTGTGTACCTCATTGTCAGTCTTATTGTTGATTTGTATATCCTGGTTTTCGTTCCCATTGTGAGGTACCTATTTGTTTCTCCAGATTGTGTTGTTGAGACATCCTGCTGCTCTGTTCGCCATGTTGAGTTGTTTTTGTACTTCTTCCACTTTTCTGTACCTTGACAGTTTTATTCATAAGTATTCCGTTTCCATCACTTGTTGTATTATTTTGTTATTTACGACCAATTTACATCGTCTCGGTTCCACTGATATTACTATCGATTTAGTTTTCTCTGTTGAGATCACCATGTTGTAAATGAGAGCCATGTCTTCGAATTCTTTAATTAATCTTTGTAGGTCATTTTCATTTTTGGCTGTTATTATGGTATCGTCAGCGTAGCAGATTATCTTTTCCCCCATTCTATATCCTCTCCTTTTTTTAACTTTCTTCATGATTTCATCCATTATCAGATTAAATATTAATGGGCTCAGTGAATCGATTTGTCTAATGCCAGTTTCATACTTGATAGGTTGCGATAGTTTTCCCTTACATCTTACCATAGCTGTTATCTTTATATATATTCTCAATGGTTTTTATTAAATCCAGTAATATTCCCTTTTCATATAATAAATGTATCGCATCCTGAATTCTCACTATCAAACACTTTCTTCAAATCTATCAGGCACTTATATGTTGGTTTGTTGTATTCCAGGGACTTTTTTTTTATTTGTAATATTTATTTTTTCACTTATTAGACTTTCATATTTTTATTGTAAGGTAGTTCTTTGTTTCCCAATAAAATAAACATGTTTACTATTTTTGTGCATTTCTTTCATTGTTTTATATGAATTTTGACTGAAATTTCAATTCCAGTCAGTTCTGCAATGCAATTGTCTATGTTGAGTCAGTATTTGTGTGCCATGTTCAATTGACAAATCCACAGTAATTATATTATTAATCTATGAGTAATGGCATAAATGCATCCCCCATGCCTCTTAGTCAATCCACAGCTGTTTATTGGTTATACCTTATTTCCTATTTATCTTTATTACAATCACAGGTCCCGAGGTATTGATATGAAGTCAGGCATTATATATTTCAATGGAGACTACCACACTAATACATAACGAAGGAAGTAAATAGTATTGTCTAGAAAATATTTATTATTATTTACAAACTAATTACTATTATTAGCAAGTGAACTCAGGGCTTTAAATATGTTTCGCTTTAAAATTTCAAAAGCATCATCAGTTCACTACAAATAAATGATACAGTATATAAGTAAAGGGGTAGGCAGCTTAATGGCTTTGTCTGAAAAACTGAATACAACACTTCTTTTATGCCTTATAAGTGCCTTGGTATTAAAATTTAAATGTTTTGCTACAGTATGTTTATGATCTTCGGTGCAGCATTCCCTCTTCAATCCTTTTGTATGTTTGCTCTTTAATACCATCACGGCTGCATGTACTGGTACTAGGTTCTGAGAACTGAGAACTCAGGTAACCTTTGAAAGTATCTCAATTCCTCTATTTCATCCACTTGTTCTGAGGTATCTTGAGAAGTGTATATCAAATCCTTTTCTATATCTACTTCTGTTATCTAATGATTTTCCTTTGAATTTAACTGCTTGCCCCTTCTCAATGAGTAAAAAAATTTTTGCTGTTTGGTGAACATCATCAGGAAGTCTGTAACTGTCTTTCTTGGTCTTCCTCCTATTATTTACATCTTACATCCCTATATGCATTATGTCCTAGATTGGTCTCACAGGAATTGACTCTATGCTTCTAAATACTCTCTTCGTTTCAAAAATAAAAATTCAAAATTTTAAACTACATAAATAAAATATGAATGAAAATGAACAACCCAACACCAACACCCAACAACTTCCTTTTCACAGACACAGAACACGCGTTAACATAACGTACAAACGATCATTTTTTTAGTGTTTTGTGAATAGGGCTTTTCATCGATTGTCATTTATTTCGAGCTTCTGTCATATTGTTGTATAATCTGTGTATATTACGAAATATGACAGAAGCTCGAAACAAATGACTGTGAATGAAAAGCCCTATTGACAAAAGCAATCATGCAGGGCAGGACCTGCAGGTGCATTTGGGGAGAATCGTGAAAATATCATGGTTTGATTATGTAACAAACAGTGAAGTCCGGGAAGAATTCACAAGAAGTAAGGAAATAATAGAAACCATCAAAGCCAGAAATCTGCATCTATCGAATTTTTCAGAGCAGTCTCATCTCATCTCATGAGATCAGAATAGTCATGATGGTTGGGAACCTCTGCCGCGGAGACGGCACATAAAGAAAAAGAAGAAGTCGCTGTTGACACTTGATAACCTTCAAAGGTCAATTTTATCTTTGCGCAAAGTCGAAAATTGCACGATTGCGCACAAAGGAAGTGCCTACTAGCGGAGTTGAATCGAATTATTTAAACTTCATTCTGCAGTCTGCGTTCTTGTCGAAGTTGGACCATGTTGGGTGCTGTGGCAAGAGCAACTTCCAGCCTTTTGGCTGGAAAATCCATCGAAAAAGTTGGTTCCGAATCCCTTAAAATTGTCTCTTCATACAATGTTCAAAGTAAGTAGTTTATCATCTTTTTCTCGTATGTAATGTAAGTGTTTACCGGGTATGGTCCAAGTTGATCATCTCGTCTTAAATACTACATTTTATAATGTTCTGCTTCAAATATCAAGCAGTAGATCAATCATCAAAGGATGGGGTGTTCTTTGAGGGTACAATTTGAATCAATTCGGGTTTTCCATGAGTTTTCCTTTGATTACATAACTGCCTACATATCAAGTGATCGCCATTTTGAAACTTACGTAAAAGGGTTAGTTATTAAGAGGTTACCTTTTTATTTTATTAATTTTAGAAAGAGACTTCGCTGCCAAGGCTGCTGCCGGTAAGGCACAAGGAAAAGTTGTAGCGGTCATTGGTGCCGTCGTTGACGTACAATTCGATGAAGAACTACCCCCAATTCTAAATGCATTGGAAGTACAAAACCGTCAACCTAGGCTGGTCCTTGAAGTAAGTAAATACCTAATAATTACCTAATACAATTAACACATTTTTTTATTATTCTGCCATATCTCACATGAGATGTACCACCCAAGAATATTGTATTTTAGTAGTCAGTACAAGGTTCCATATTCCAAGCAAATTAATACTAAAAACGTTGTTGTTTCTGTAATTATGTAATGGAACATATTTTCTTTTTGATTATCCTATCATATTTCCTTCTAAGATCTTACATAATCAGTATCCTATATACCTAAGCAGCATAGTTGTTCAAAGACTTCTTTCAAATTTTCTATATCCCTAGGGTTAATAACCTTCATATTCCCATCAATAACAATGTTAGTGCAAATTACATTGTCTCTGAAATCGCTCTCATTCATATTTTTGATTGCATAAGTTCTCTTCTAAATAAAATTACCTATGGACCTGATGGTGTTTCAAATTTTCTTTCAAAAAAGTGTGTTTGTTATGTTACCATCCCATTACATACTTTCTTTAACCCTTTGAATGCTGATGACGCCTAAAAACGTCATATTGTTACCACTGTCATGTGCGCATGACAGCTTCAGGCATCCCAGTTTGTGCTGGGCGACCTCTTTCTCTATCCTTGGGAATTCCACTCTAGAGCAGTCTTTGCAATAGGGTCGATCGGGGCTAATAAGAAACAAAAATGTAAACTTTGCAATATAACTTATGATCTATTTGCCCCAAGACACAAACAAAAATTCATTAGTATGTATCTTTGTGTCCTTTACAAGTTGGTGGTTTCAAAAATGTTTTTTGTCATAAAATAAAAGCACAAAAAAAATAAAACTGCGTTTCACTTTAACCCCATGAAAAGGGGCTATTATGAAACAGCAATGGGGCTATTGTGAAACATATACTTAATTGCCTTATTACAACCATTAAATTAATCAAAAAACATATCAGCATTTAGCTGTGTATGTAAACTTTCAGTACCTACTAACCTACTACCTTATAACTTAATTTTTATACCTACATTTTTTTGCATTTTATCACTTTGCAACTATATTGGCCAATTAACTGATACATTAAAACAACAACAATAAGATAGTTAAATATGGATTTAGATAGGATTAATCTCCATGGAAATTAGTAATAACAATAACAGTTTACATTTGGAAGGTTTTTATAATTCAAAATAAGCAACATAAGCTACAATACAGAACTGGAAAAATGAATAGCTGAAATATGAACCAATTTGTGTATAGGCCTAAGCCTTTGCTAACTTCAGTCATTGTTCATACACATTTACACTTCCAGGGAATACATATGTAATTTTTCTGGACTTAAAAGTGGTTACTGGATAAGGTAGAACCGCAACTATTTCCATGAAATCTATATTGAAGATGTCACCTTCCTTATATACAAATACAGCTGACTGTATACTCCGTCATACAGCTGACTGAAAACTTCCAGCTGAAAAAATGCCTACCTTTGACACAGAGTAAAAAAGGAAGAAGCTGCATGAATAAAACAAAAAGAAAAACAAAAAGACATAACTATTTTGTTTTTAAATGTGGTAGGCGGATACAAATTTTATAATGTAGAATATTTTTGCTTAGAGTGTGTTTTGAAATAATACTGGAGAGTGTTTCACATTAGCCCCAAACACTGTTTCATATTAGCCCCTCGACTTTGGTGGATAATATTTTAGGTTTGGTCAGAGTTAGGACAAACATTTATAGCTAAAAATGCTCATTCACTCTAATAGAATGCATTGCAATTAAATGATTGTGTTTTTAAATGTATTTTTTAATGCCTGAGAAAAAGTTTTGGCATTCCGATTAAAAGTTAAAAGAATAAAAGGAAGAAACAAGATGGCCGCCGCCGATAAAGTTCGCGGTTTAGATATCCTAAAGAAACTTTGTAAAGGTTGTAGCAAAAATGTAAAATCTGGTGTGTGTTGTGCTAAATGTAATTCAGTTTATCACTCCAGTTGCGCAGAGAGAGCAAAAACGTGCTGCAGTGAAAATATTACTGAAAATTTTCATGCTGAAAAAGGTGATGTCAACCTAACCTCAACTTCAATAGAAGAATATTCTTTAAAAGAAGAAAATAAATTATTAAGAGCAACAATACAAGATAAAAACACTATAATAGTAGACAAGGAAGTCTTAATAAAACTTTTGAATGAGAAAATAGTATCTCTAGAAGAAAAAATGAATCAGTTACAAAAAGATAAACAGATGGACAAAAAACAGCCCAAGGGTAATAAAAACAATAGTCTTGTTGTACCACAGCAATCTACCTTGATTTTAACAAAACAACAAGAGGCTTCAGCAGACAAACATGGACAACTTCAAGGAAACTCTATGAAAATTAATGAGAATGTCATACAAGGTCAGTCAAAAATAAATGAACAAGTTGTTAGTTTAGAAATTATGAAGACACAAACTCAGCTAATAATGAATGATGTGTTAAACATTAATAACGACGAGACAATAAAACCTGATGATTCAAGACTAACTGTTAAGTCTTCACATGAAAATCTTGTAAAACAAACTCAAATTAATAATACAACGAATCAAAATGCTCCATCATCGTCAAGTAAAAATCAACATATGGATGGTTGGGAAACTCAAAGAAAAAGGGGTTTCTTAAAAAATAAACGACCAGCACCCATTCAAGGCAAAAGAAATGGAACTTCCAATCTTAAAATTGCCCCCAGTGTGTCTAGTTATAGTTGGATTTTCTTGTCAGGTCTCACTGACGATTCAACAGCAAAGGATGTGCAATCATACATGCTAGAAAATGGGGTTCAAAATAGTGTCATAGAAAAGTTACGCACAAAGAAAAAGTTCATTAGCTCTTTTAAAATTGGAGTAACACAAGAGAGCGTGCCCACAGTCCTAACTCCTGATTTTTGGCCAGTCGGTCTTTATGTTAGTGAATTTTTAAACCTGAAGAATCTAGCACCTCAATAGATAGGTTAAATAATCAACTTGAAAAAATTGCTTCTGACCAGGTGTGTATAGTGCACCAAAACCTTCAATCTATAGGAACAAGTCATGATGCTCTTCAAGAATTTCTAAACGATGAAAAAAATGTTCTTGCTATGTGTGTGAGCGAACATTGGAAAACCATCGATCAATTGTCCGCATATAATTTGGTGGGATATTCACTGGCATCAGCATTTTGCAGGCAAAATGGATATGGAGGCACAGCAATTTTTTTAAGGAATGGTATAGAGTATGTACATAGAAGTGACATAACCATATTTGGCGATGAAGAATGTTTTGAGTGTTCTGCCGTAGAACTCTCATTTTATAAAAAAAAGGTCATAATCATATGTATATACAGAACAAGCACAAAACCTGTTCATGACTTTTTAGTAAAACTTGAGTCAGTTCTAAATATACTACTGAATGAGCAATGCACATGTTTTATTGCTGGAGATTTTAATTTAGATATAATGAATGTTAAGGACAGTAATGCTAAAGATTTCAGTGAATTGTTGCAGTCTTTTAATTTTGCTCCTTCTATTTTAGAATATACACGGGTAAGTAGGACTTCTCAAAGTTGTATTGACAATATTTACACTAATATAAACGTTTTTGATGCAGAGGTGGTAGGCACTCATATGTCTGACCATACTGCCCAGAAGGTGTCCTTTACTTTGCAAATAAGTGGAAAACTCAAAAAAGTTAAAAAAAGAATTTTTTCAATTACAAATAAAAATAACTTCAAGTCTATGCTTTTTAGTCAAAAATGGGACTCAGTGTTTTTTACCCCTGAATCACTGGTAAATGAGCAATGGGATGCTTTTGTCAGTATTGTTGGGTCTACCTTTGATTATTGCTTTCCTATAGTCTCAGTTCAGCAAAAATGTACGGCAAAAAAAAATACTAAAACCTAATCAGCAGGTTGCTGCATGTAAGAATGAGCTAGACATCCTTCTAGTGCTTAGTAGGTCTGACAGGGTCTATAGTGAGGCTTACAAAACAAAGAAGCAGGAATACAATCGTCTCCTGAGCGATGCAAGAAGTGCTCATTATGAAGAGCGTATAAATAACAGTGAAAGCAAATCAAAATGCGTTTGGCAGATTGTTAGGGAAATTAATGGTACAGTTACAGAATATGTTGATCAAACTTCGAATATTAGTGGTAAGCCTGAGGATATTTGTAATAACTTTAACAAATTTGTACTTCATGCAGGTCCTAATTTAATAAAAACTCAACCTCAAGCCACTTTTTCATGCAGTATTCCATATAACACCAAATCTTTTTTTCTTATACCAGTAACTATTTCTGAAATTCTTAATATCATCTCAAAGCTAAAAAATAAAAAAAGTGCAGGTTATGATGGGATCTCGGCGAATCTGTTGAAACATTGTGCAGAAGAGATTGCAGAACCATTGTGCCACATTATTAATAACTCTTTTAAGTATGGTATTTTCCCTAACCAACTAAAGTTAGCTCTAGTGAAACCTTTACATAAAAAGGGAGATAAAACCAAATTGGAAAATTATAGACCCATCAGTTTACTACCGACATTTTCAAAAATTTTCGAAATAGCAATGTGCACAAGACTTATAGCCTTTTTCAATGATGACCACCTAATTGCTGAATCACAACATGGATATCTCAAGGGAAGGTCTGTTGAAACAGCTACATACGAATTCGTGGATAAGATTTTGAATGGATGGGAGAACGGGGAGATTTCCTTGGGAATGTTCCTGGACTTATCAAAAGCGTTTGACAGCATAGATCATCATATTTTGATCAACAAACTAGAAAGATATGGAATTCGTGGCCCTGCTCGGGACTGGATAAGAGATTACCTCACTGACAGACGACAAAAAGTTATTATAACTCGAGAAGGACAACAGTTTTCTTCAGAAGAAGGGAATTTACAACTTGGTATTGCTCAGGGCAGTGTCATGGGACCACTTCTTTTTGTTTTCTACATTAACAATCTTGGTAGCGAAATACTGAGCAGTGTGTCTCACCTTGTAAATTTTGCAGATGATGCAAACTTATTAACATTAGCATCAACGTTTGAGGATCTTCTGAGTATTTCTTCAGATCACTTAAAAACAGCTCAGAATTGGTTCTTAAAAAATAAATTGGTTTTAAATACTGAGAAGACTAACTGTGTTTGTTTTCACACAAAGCAAAATAATGAGATAATTCCAGAGGAGATTGAGTTGGATGATCAAACTGTTGAATTATCAACAAATACAAAATTCTTGGGTATTTACATAGATCAACATCTAAATTGGTCAGAGCATCTGTGTGTTGTTTGCAAGAGAATCAACATGGCATGTTATTCATTACGAGTAATGTCTAAGTATTTGAATTTACAACACCTTAAGACAGTTTATTTTGCAAACATCTACTCAGTGCTCAGATATGGTATTATTTTCTGGGGAGGAGGAACTGATGTTGATAGAGTATTCATTGCTCAGAAGAGAGCAATAAGAACAATGCTCAAGATAAAAGCTCGAAGGACCTGTAGGGGAAAATTTAAGGAGTTAAGATTATTAACTGTGGCAGGGCTTTATATATATGAGTGTTTACTGTTCCTGTTCAAGAATAGGGATAGGTTTACACATTCTGAGCCAAAACACAGCATACCCACTAGGTATGTAGGGCTCAATTTTCCTATACATAGGCTAGTCGCAACAGAGAGAGGACCTACATATTCGTGTATAAAATTTTTTAACAAATTGCCTGTTAGAATTAAATTGCAACAGAATTTTAATATATTTAGAACTGAAATAAAAAGCATTTTATTGGATTTAGAACCATATTCTGTGTATGAGTTTTTAAATCACACATTTTAACTTTTAACTCATAGTATTTGTAATTGTAATTTTGTATGTATATTAGACACTTATTATTCAATTGTGACAATTTGCTGTAAGTATGTTGTTTACAATTTTTTTTAATAAAAGATATTTTGAATTTGAATTTGAATTTGAAAGTTTTTTTCCTTAAAATTGCAAGTCTATGATTTTTATATTTTTCTATACACAGTTAGGTGGAGTTTGACTATGTTTGATATGGGGTTTAATTAATTAATGTACTAGCTACAAAATGACATATACTCCACATCTTCATCTACTAAAACTTTAAAGTTATTTACATGTTTCAGATTAGCCCCAATGTTTTGTGTGTTTCACATTAGCCCCGATTGACCCTACTGGAATTTTTTATCAGAGTGTGTGACCGATCCAACCTCACTTTCAGGACTTTTTTCATTTTCTACCCTCTTTTGTTGAGTCAGGTGTATAGATCTTCTTTCCTGATGGTGTTTGGCCAGAAAATACGAACAATTCTTCGAAGGCATTTGTTAACAAAGACAGTTTGTTGGTAAGGGTTTTTGTCACTTTCCAGGTTTCACATCCATAGAGTAGAACAGACATGACATTTGACTGGAATATTTGGATCTTTGTCCTTGTAGTATACTTGCCAGACCTCCAAACAAGAGTTGACCATGCTGATTGCTTGTTAAGCTTCGTCTTCTGTATCTCCGTTTTCTTTTATAACACTTCCAAGATACATAAAGTTTTCCACATTTTCAATCTGCATGTTGTCGATAGTAAAGAAAGTGGTGTTCCTTGCATTTATTCTCATGGACTTATCTTGTCCATGATCGAAGGTGAACAGGTTTGGTAGAACTTATTTCATTGATAAGCAACCTCTTAAGTATGCCCCTTCCATTAAAAACTTACTTAGATGAAAAGATTTCCTTGATGGAGCATATCATCTTAATATCCATAAAGGCTTCCAAATTTTGTATATCTATTCTAAATCTATAAAGGGGCTTGCCACAAGAAATTGTAAGTATTTTTCTATTAATGCAACTAGATTAGTTTATTGTTTCCTTGTAAGATCCATCTTGGAATATTGTTGTGTAGTTTCGTCACAGCACTTCCAATGTCATATTGATCCATGAGAGGCTACTTCATATCTCATCCCAAAATATCATCATCTCTTTGCCTTATCCCTATGCGGGGTCACCTTCCCTAATTGCATTTCTCCACACAATTCTATCTTGGGGCATATCAGTGTTAATCCCCTTTACCAACATGTCCTGCCTTATCGTCTCCCCCAGGTCTTCTTTGGTCTTCCTCTCCTACTCCTTCCAGGAATCTGCACTTCAGCTATTCTTCGTATTGGGTGATTAACGTCTCGATGTTGAACATGACCAAACCATCTTAATCTATGCTCTCTCATTTTGGCATCAATTGGTGCCACACCTAGACTTCCCCTAATATACTCATTTCTAATTGTATCCTTCTTTGTCACTCCACTACTCCACTCATCCATCTAAACATTCTCATTTCTGCCACATGCATTCATTGTTCCTCTTTCTTTTTCACTGCCCAACATTCAGTTCCGTACATCATAGCCGGTCTTATGGCTGTTTTATAGAATTTTCCCTTCAGCTTCATTGGAATTTTTCTGTCACACACACACCATTCGCTTCTTTCCACTTCATCCATCCAGCCCTACTTCTACTGCATGCATCTCAATCTATTTCTCCATTATTCTGTAATACCGATCTCAGGTACTTAAAACTATTGCTTTTTACAATCAGTTCACCATCCAAAGATACCATTTTATTTGTAGTACCTCCATCTTTAAATGAACATTCCAAATACTCTGTTTTTGTCCTAAGTTTTAAACCTTTTTCCTCCAGAGCTTGCCTCCACTGTTCCAGTTTTTGTTCTAAGTCTCTTTCACTATTTCCTACTAACACGACATCATCAGCATACATTAAGCCCCATGGAATGTTACCCTGTAGTTTTGCTGTTATCTGGTCCAAAACTAATGAGAATAAATACGGACTAAGCACAGAGCCTTGGTGCAATCCTACTTTCACATGAAATTTATCAGTCTCTCCCACACCTGTCCTAACACTAGTCGTTACTCCCTCATGCATATCCCTCACAATCTTTACATATTCACCAGGGACTCCTTTCTTATTGAGTGCCCACCACAGAATCTCTCGAGGAACTCTATATGCTTTCTCAAGATCAACCTTATCACAAAATATATAATTTAAAATCAAAACTCTTGTTATAAACTACAAATTTGAAAAAATATATAAATTAAAATAATTATTTTATCATTGTTCTAACAGTAAGTTAATAAAAGTTATTATTTCCTTTTAGGTTGCTCAGCATTTGGGAGAGAACACAGTCCGTACTATTGCTATGGATGGTACTGAAGGTATTGTCCGTGGTCAACAGGTTAACGACACAGGATACCCAATCCGTATCCCTGTTGGTGAAGCAACCCTGGGCCGTATCATGAATGTCATTGGTGAACCTATTGATGAAAGGGGTCCTATTGATACAGACAAGAGAGCTTCCATCCACGCTGAAGCCCCTGAATTCGTTGACATGAGTGTAGAGCAAGAAATCTTGGTAACTGGTATTAAGGTATGTATTTTCATAGTCCATAATTATTTGTCTAACATTTATTGACACACATTTTATCTTACTATTACAGGTAGTAGACCTTTTGGCCCCTTACGCTAAGGGTGGTAAGATTGGTCTCTTTGGAGGTGCTGGAGTAGGAAAAACTGTACTGATTATGGAACTTATTAACAACGTAGCTAAAGCCCATGGTGGTTACTCAGTATTCGCTGGAGTAGGAGAACGTACCCGTGAAGGTAATTTGATCTTTCATCAAATTTATTCTTGCAAGACTAATATTTCTTTCTAGGTAACGATTTATACCATGAAATGATTGAATCTGGAGTAATCTCCTTAAAAGATAAGACCTCCAAAGTAGCCTTGGTCTACGGACAAATGAACGAACCCCCAGGCGCTCGTGCTCGTGTAGCTTTGACTGGATTAACTGTTGCTGAATATTTCCGTGATCAAGAAGGACAAGATGTACTGCTTTTCATTGACAACATTTTCAGGTAAAATACAAATGTTCATTATTTTTATCTTCACAATTCTTTTACTGCAGCCAGCTCATTAGAAAATAACATGTTAGATCTTCCAATTCATCCTATGCATCTTTATTACATTTTATATTATAATACATTCTCATTAGCTTTGTCCGTTCAAAAATTTCTGTATTTGGCTATTCATTTCACAATTTACATGCTAGTACAATTGATTTTTGGCACTTTACATACATCATTATCCTCACAAAATGTTTATTTATTGCATTCTTTTATTTGTAAATTGAGGTACATCATCATGTAAATACAATCCATATCTTTGATCTCTTAACAATATGTGAAACCTGTTACTCAATAAAACAGGCAATTAAAGATCACTTTATCGCATATACAGTATTTACAACCCACTTATAAACATGGGGTTTTGGGAATGACTAGATGGGAAAAAATCTGTAGAACAGCCTCGAAAAAGGTGGAAAGCTGAAGAAGTAGAGAATTTTGGCAAAGACTCACGAAGAGTTGTTGATGACTCCATTGATGATGATGTTAACTCCTGTTTCTGCAACTCTCTTCTATGTTCTAACCCCAGTAGATTTTAAATTATTCAATAGATTGTCACTGATTTGCAAAAATGGGCCAAGTAACATTTTTATTAAGTGGAACTTAGCTCCTTTTTACACAACCAGTTTTAAAAAAAATGTTACTTGGTACCAAAAAATTATGAGACTCTCAACAACAGTAAGTAATATACTTGACCCCTTTTTACAGAATAGGTAGAACCTTCTTACCTATCATTTTTGCACATAACCCATAGTTTGAATAAAATGTCACTTGGCACCTTTTTGCAAATCAGCGACGAGATGATGATGATAATGATGTAAATAAACAAATTTCTTAGCAGTATTAAAGTTGTAATGATGAATGGTTATCATGTTGTTATTGTTTAATCTTATGATAAAATATTTAAATTTCAGATTTACTCAAGCTGGTTCAGAGGTATCTGCCTTGTTGGGTCGTATCCCCTCTGCTGTAGGTTACCAGCCTACTTTGGCCACTGACATGGGTAGCATGCAGGAACGTATTACCACCACCAAGAAGGGTTCCATTACATCAGTACAGGCTATCTATGTACCTGCTGATGACTTGACAGATCCTGCCCCAGCCACCACATTCGCTCACTTGGATGCCACCACTGTATTGTCCCGTGCCATTGCTGAATTGGGTATCTACCCAGCTGTAGATCCTTTGGATTCCACCTCACGTATCATGGACCCCAACATTATTGGAGCCGAACATTACAAAGTTGCTCGTGATGTACAAAAGATCTTGCAAGATTATAAATCACTACAGGTTAGTAACATGACAAAAAAACGTTGTTTAACCCGGGAGCAGTCATGCCGTTCGAAAAAATCTAAACATTTTTTCCTTTTTTGTGATAACTCGAAAAGTTATTTCTAACATAACAAGTAAATAAAAATACTGTAAACTAAAAACATGTTCTAAATTTGTATTTAAATTCGTTTTGTTAGATAAAATCTAACATGTAACCGATTACGTGACAGAAAAGAGCATATCTGTTCCCGGGTTAAATACATCCCTTTTTCTTTAGAACACTTTTTTATATAATCTTATCTTTTCAGGATATTATTGCTATCTTGGGTATGGATGAATTGTCTGAAGATGACAAACTTACTGTATCTCGTGCTAGAAAGATCCAACGTTTCCTTTCACAACCTTTCCAAGTTGCTGAAGTCTTCACTGGTCATGCTGGAAAACTTGTTCCTCTTGAAGAAACCATTAAGGTAATTAACTACTAGTTTTATTTCAGATCATATGATTCAAATGAAATGAAAAGTAGTCTTATATAGGTAGTGATAGTAATAATAATAAATTGGCTGTAGTCTAAGTCCGGATCAATGTGGTGACTGACCAATCCGGATATGAAAAAATCCGGATATTAAGACCACTTCTTTATAGTCTATTCTACACTCCTAGCCAAAAAAATCGGGACACCTTAAAAATGGGTCATTTTTAATGTCTCGAATCTCCTAAACCTGTTGTCCGATTTTAGTGATTTTTTTAATATGTTATAGGCTTATTCTTTAAGAATATGGATGTAGTAATAGTGTTGCTGAACAGGTAAATGTCATTGTATACCGAGTGTAAAAATAATACTGTTTTCGTAACACCCTGTGGAATATTCTAGCATTTAAAAAATATTGAAATTAAAACTCAATTATTGTAGCCTTAGCCTTTCTGAACATTCTGCTTTTTGACTCATTCACTTACGTTGTATAATGAAAAAGTTAGGTACTTTGACAACTATCCATGTTCTTCATCAATACAGGGTGTTTCTAAATAAGTGCGACAAACTTTAAGGGTTAATTCTGCATGAAAAAATATTGACAGTTTGCTTTATAAACATGTCCGCAAATGCTTCGTTTCTGAGATTGGGATGTTGAATTTTGTCTTACAAGCTGACGATTTATTTATTGCTCTAAAACCGGTTGACATATGCAAATGAAATTTGATGGTTTTTAAGAGGCAGTTATTGCGCATTTTTTGACATACAATTATGTATTATATTCCTCAGGGTGTTACGAACTTTCAGGAAAAAACAGTATTATTGTTACACCCGGTATACAATGACATTTACCTGTTCAGCAGCACTATTATGACGTCGATATTCTTAGAGACTAAAGCTATACTATATCATATTGAAAAAATCACTAAAATCAGACCCATTTTTAAGGTGTCTGATTTTTTGGCCAGGAGTGTATATATCTAACAAGTCTAACACCTTGATCCATAGGCTGACAGAGGGATGTCACATTTTGGGCCAAAAAAAGACACTTTATTTCGCCATCTTTTAGTTCTTTTCTTTTGGATCGGGATGAGAGGGTGGATTGTCCAACAGCAGGACTGCCATTTTCGGCAGATCTTGGTAGATGCGAAAGAACCGTCCGGATATGGGGAGGTCAGGATGTATCGGGTTATACTGTATATTAATTGCAACAAAGCATACAATCTTTGATGGACGGATGTGCATTATGTTACATTGATTTTGAAAAACATTTGAAAAGTTAGACATGAAAAATTAGTCCAAATTCAAAAGACAAAAGGGACTAAAGAATAATAGCAAACCTTTACTGGAATCACCAAGGAGCACTAATTGTAATAGACAACAAACCCAGTTCAGAAATTGAAATCAGGAGAGGAGTTAGGCAGGGATGTATTATATCTCCATTACTATTTAATGTATATAATAAATTCATTTTTGAAGAAGCATTACTATCTGAAAGGGAAGGGATAATAATTAACGGAATTACTATTAAACAACATAAGATATGCAGATGACACTGTGATTACTGCAAGCTCTGTTGAACAACTCCACCTACTACTGAACAAGACAAACAGTTTCTGTGAACAATATAGGCTGAAAAATAATAAATATATGATAATAACAAAGAATACAAATACCTGGGAAACTTAATTTCAGAATCTAATGATCAAACAACAGAAATAAGGGCCAGGATAGAAATAGCAAGAAATGTTTTTGTAAAAATTAAAACAATTATCTGCTTGTTTGAATACTGCTATGTGTTTTGAATACTGTAGTATATGGACTTGAAACCTGGAGGCTGAAGCAAGAAGACACAAATAAGCTACAGTCATTTGAAATGTGTTGTTACATAAGGATGCTTAGAATAGCAGAACACAGAAGAAAACGAATGCAGTCATATTGCAAAAAATGGGCAAAGAATATTAAATAATAAACACAATAAAAATAAGAAATATGTCTGGATCCCGCATATGAAAAAAAAAGTTGATTAATAGCAAGCTGAAAATTTGTTAATAGCTTAAGGGTGTCTAGTCGGACAAACTTTGATATATGGGAACACTGGAACAGGGGAAGTTTTAATTGTGGAACAGGTTAAAAATTTGGAACGGTCAGACCACGAAAACGTCACATGTATTTTGTCCAACAGAACTTCCAATTGATTTGTTACCCTTTCATTAAACTCTCATGCAAAAATCAGACTGCTATTTATCACCTGTCATAATTCCTGTCATTTGACATATTCTACGTGTTGCACTCATTATAATTCCCATTTGGTGATAAATAGCAGCCTGATTCTTGCATGAGAGTTTAATGAAAGGGTAACAAATCAATTGGAAGTTCTGTCGGACAAAATACATGTGACGTTTTCGTGGTCTGACCATTCCAAATTTTTAACCTGTTCCACGATTAAAACTTCCCTGTTCCAGTGTTCATATATATGTCAAAGTTTGTCTGACTAGACACCCTTAAGCTATTAACAAATGTTCACCATGCTATTGATCAACTTTATTTTCATACGCCCGATCCAGACCTAAAAGTTGCAGAATCCAGGACAAGTAATGAGGGGATAGAGATATGAAATGCGAAGACTGATAATACAGGGAAAAATAAGAGGAAGAAGGAGAATATCATGAGGACTGGTTTAAATGCAGTTCAGTAGAACTCTTTAGAGCAGTGGTAGATAGAGTAAAGATAGTGATGATATCCAACCTCTGATAGGAGACAGCAGTTAAAGAAGATATAATCTTATGAAAAGTAATTATTAAAATCCACTATCCATTGGAAAATATGAAAAGGGTAGTTTGTCTATTTTGGTGTGAAAAAAATACGTATTTTGACAACAACACCTGACTTGGGTGTCGAAACGTTAATATAATCATTTTTTTGGTAAAATTGTGGCTTATTTACCGTTGAAAAATAGTTAAATTACATATTGTTGAAATAAACAAAAATATAATGCTTACAGAATTTACATTTAACAAAAGTTAGATTAGGCAACAGCAATTTAAAAAAATTGTGTGTATTAGTTATTAATGTGTAAAAGTTTTTGGTAATGTGAGTTTTCTTTTATAGGGATTCCAAAAGATTCTTGCTGGTGAATTAGATCACTTACCAGAAGTCGCCTTCTACATGGTAGGACCCATTGAAGAGGTTGTCCAAAAGGCAGAAAAATTAGCTGAATCTACATAAATGCTAGGATAACTTTGTATATTTATTTGTATGTGATTCCATCAATCTGCAGAGAGAAAGACGTTTCTTTTTATTAAGATCATGTAAAGAACTTTTCATTACACTACCAGATTTTTTTTATATCGAAAATTTTTGTTTATTAGCCCTAATTTCATCTGTCATGGGTATTGTTGTATTTTTAATTAATCCATAAATAAAATAGATCTAAAAATTGTGTAAAATTTTTATTTACTACACGATACTAGTTTTTTGTTTAGAACATTTTCTGTTTTTTTTTATTTTCCCCTAAATCTATTATTCTTGCCCTGGATTGTAGAGACAGCTGTCCTACCACTTTTTTGTGAGTTTTCTCTCCATTCCTGTTCCAACCTCACCCATATACCTCCTAAAAAATTACATTGTTTGTTTAATAGTAACAGTGTATATTCTCTGGGCTAATTAGCAAAATACAAGGAAAAGTTATTTACCAGCAATTTTATTGCTGGAATCGAATCTTATGATTCTAAATATTAATAATATAGGTATGTAAAGTCCACAGATAGTGTGCTACTTTTTTATAAACAAAATGGCGCCCAAAAATCGTGTTTTTTTTTATTTTTGCTCTATAACTCAAAAGATTTTAACTTTACATCAAAAACACCAAAATAAAAATTCACCGTAATTAAATTCTGCATAGAGACATGTTTTTCACGATTTACTTCGACGAAAATTTTCCCCGGAAAATTTTAATTTTCAACTAAAATTTTAGATAAGTAATTGTTTATCAATAATTAAATAACTTGCTAATATAAAAGCTCTTTTTGTATAGATTATAATTCCAAAAGCCGATGGAAATTGAATGAACAGTTTACGGTCGCTATAATAACCACAATAATTATGATACATAAGATAACTATACTTTTTGTATAAAAAAAACACTACCTATCTAATGCACTTTACAGAATTGAAATTGGACTATTTAACAGCCTCGGGAATATTTTAAAATTATAAACAATTTTTTGGCTTACAAACAAATAGAATATCTCGGGAAATATTAAATTAAATTATGAAAACGGTATTGTAGAAAAATTGGCAGGACGCTTCTTATAAAAGAAAAATCGTTTAATTGTGATGAGTGGTTCCTGAGATACAACCGGTCAAAGCTGACCGGCATTTACGGCAAAGATGTAAACAATAGGATAATAATTTTCGAACCATCACCTTTTTATTTTTGTCCTCTTTCTCCACACCAATTTTCATATCTTTAAAATACTCATAACATATATTTATTATAACAAAAACTTTCGATATTACGAAAATCCGGTTCCAATCAAAAATCAGGTTGGAGAAAATGTAATCTCAAAGTTCAAAATCGGTATACGTTAAAAAAATGCATTTTTCTACGAGCTTGCAAAAATGTCTACTTTCGCGCACGCATTTTAGTTTAGAAAGTTTCACTTTTCCGCACGCGGTTTTTACTTTTCCGTACGCGTGTTAATTTAGCTATGGTAATATGGCCTTAAAATAATTATAATACATGCAATAAACTAATATTTAGATATTATTTACTAATTTATTTCAAATATATCTTATTGTGTTCCTGTTTTAATGAAATTAACGCGGCAATTCGATGAAATAAAATTATTTTGACATAATATTCGAAAGTCAAATCGGTATAGACAAGGCGAAAACGGCGGGTTCGTCGGAGAAAATATTCCCATGAGATTTTTTTGCATAATCACGTTCGTAAGACATCCCAGAATAAGGTTCAAGAAGTCGCCC
The DNA here is from genome assembly GCF_917563875.1 of Diabrotica virgifera virgifera. Classification (NCBI taxonomy): domain Eukaryota; kingdom Metazoa; phylum Arthropoda; class Insecta; order Coleoptera; family Chrysomelidae; genus Diabrotica; species Diabrotica virgifera. The sequence goes on along the minus strand of NC_065444.1, from coordinate 25,973,659 downwards.
ACGGGAAAAGTGGGCCAAATTTTTTTTAACAATTTTTTTTTAATCAAATTGAAAAAATCAATATTTTTGGCCCGGACAATTTTTTTTTTAGGTTTTCTGGACCATTCTGGACAAAAAAGATCTCTTATAATTTTTCTCTAAAGCTGATCGTTTTCGAGGTATAAACAATTTAAAATTGAAAAAAAACGAAAAATGGCGATTTTCAAGGCTTAATAACTCTGTTAAAAGTTATTATTATGAAAATCAGAAAGTGACTAAATCAAAGTTTAAAGCTGTCCCTACAAGATCCTGGAGAAATTTTTGTCGTTATTTTATTACTAAGCTGTTATTTTTAATTATTAACAATAAGCCGTAAGATCGTATTGACGTAGCTGTAAATGTGAGTGCGAGTAAGATGCACTGCCGGAATGGCATCTCTCTTGCACTCACCATAGACGGGCGCCTGATACGTGCAGGCGCTCATTATTATTACTTAAAAATAACAGCTTAGTAAAAAATAATGACAAAAATTTCTCCAGGATCTTGTAGGGGGTGCTTTGAACTTTGATTTAGTCACTTTCTGATTTTCATGGTAATAACTTTTAACAGAGTTATTAAGCCTTGAAAATCGCCATTTTTCGTTTTTTTCAATTTTAAATTGTGTATACCTCGAAAACGATCAACTTTAGAGAAAAATTATAAGAAATCTTTTTTGTCCAGAATGGTCCAAAAAAACCTAAAAAAATTTGTCCGGGCCCAAAATATTAATTTCCGAAATTTGATTAAAAAAAATTGTTAAAAAAAATTTGGCCCACTTTTCCCGTGGGCGACTTCTTGAACCTTATTCTGGGATGTCTTACAAACGTGATTATGTAAAAAAATCTCATGGGAATATTTTCTCCGACAAACCCGCCGTTTTCGCCTTATCTAGTAGACAATAACAGTCGTTTTGAATCATCGTCATGGAAACCAAGATCGTCGTCATGCTAACTAATTATATTGAAAGTTTGGTTTTGACAACCTTGTCAAAGAATTAATTTGTGTATGTATTTTCATATTAATTAAATTAATTGATTAAGATTTGGTAATTTTTTAAAGACTCTTAGAAAAAATATTGTTCCTAACTCTTGCAGAAAGTCTCTTTTCCGCACTCGACTGCTTGCCGAACTCCCGCTTCGCGTCGTTCAGCAAACTGCAGTCGCGTGCGGAAAAGAATGACTTTCTGCACTTGTTAGGAAATAGTATATTGTGCAACAAGTGCAGAAAGGTACTAATTTCTCACGAGTTTGAAAAGTTGCGGTACGAGCGCAAGCGAGTGCCGCAATTCAAACGAGTGAGAAATTACCTTTCTGCACGTGTTTCACACTATACTTTTTCTACAAGCACAGTTTTTCCTAAAAATAAAAATCACAATTTCCAAACGACGATTAATTATAATAGGTACCTATGTGATAAATTTTAAACTGTATTTAATTAATACCTACTAATCAATTTAAATTCCTTATACCTAAATAAATTGCACAGAAATCAGTTAAAAAATTAATGCACTGCCTTAATTTGTTTAAATTTAAACAATTATTACACATTATTGACATTATATTTTTATGCAGTCACGGATTTACACAAAACCTACTTCATTCGACGTCTCTTGCACAGGTTGCTAAATCCTTATTGGTTATTTGATAATTATAAAATGTTTAATAAGAATAAAATTGTAAAATAAAACAGTTGTAACATCCATAATTTAGTTTCTATGCTATAGTTAAATATAATAATTGTCTTATAGGTTATATATTTGTCTAAAGTTTAACCACGGATGTAAACAGAATATAACGTTACTCAGAATGCGGTAGTCCACGGATGTAAACAGAATATAACGTTACTCAGAATGAGGTAGTCAGCTGTGCAGAAAAGAACTTTGCGGCACAGAAACGTCACTTTGCGGCACAGAAACGTCACTTTTCTGCACACTAATGTCAAATATCGTATACTGTGAGAAAATATCAAGTTTGCTAACATAAAACCGTGCAGAAAAGTGCACTTTGAATAGTGGTTGTAGAAAAATAACTATTTCTCGGCTTCCCATGGAACAATTTTCTTCATTCTTTTTTTGTTTCCAAGTAACTTGAGTAGAGCCATCTAACTAACGCATTATTAAATGTCAAACTTTCCTTTGTTTTGTTATAATAGATTAATTTATTTATAAGAAAAGAAAACTACATATTTTTTCCAGTTGTAGACTTTTTTTAGATAAACTTACTGCAAGTCTACCTTTTAACGTTAAAAACACAAATATTCTCATTTGAAAGCTGTATAATTATTTAAACAAATTAAAAATTTTTGTTATAATAAATAAATACATTTATTATAACAAAACAAAAGCAACTTTGACATTTAATAATGCGATAGTTAGATCGCTCTCCTCTAGTTACTTGGGAACAAAAAAAGAATGAAGAAAATTGCTCTACGAGAAGCCGAGAAAATCCATTTTTTTTAACGTATACGGATTTTGAACTTTGAGATTACATTTTCTCCAACCTAATTTTTGATTGGAGTTTTGCTATTTTTGGCAATTTTCACTCGTAATGTCGATAGTTTTTATTATAATAATATATGTTATGAGTATTTTAAAGATATGAAAATTGGTGTGGAGAAAGAGGACCGAAATAAAAAGGTGATGGTTCGAAAATTATGCTCCTATTGTTTATAATCTTTGACCGGTTGTATCTCAGTAACCACTCATAACAATTAAACGTTTTTTTTTAAGAAACGCCCTGTCGCTTTTTTTCCAGTACCGTTTTCATGATTTAATTTAATATTTCCCGAGAAAAGGGGAAATTTCCCCCTCTAACAAGGTCCAAAGTTAAAGAAAAGAATTTTTGAAACATAAAAATATGTTAGCTGACATGAAACTTAAACCAAGACAGACAAATTCAACTTAACACACTAGTTAGGAAAATAAAGGGAACTTTGCATATGAAGAGTACAGGGGAAAAACAAGGAATGTCACTTTTTCATTAATTTTGGCTTTTCTCGCCATGTGGTAGCAAAAACAGAGTACTATCGATTCAGAACAATTACCAGAAAGATCAGTCTATAAATTTTTAAGAATTTGTATATCCAGGCGAAGGACCAGGATTGTCCGCACGCCACTGGACAAAAATAAGGAATGTTAGCAGTTTTTTGGTGCATTATTAAATTAATAACTTAATATAGATTAATATTATATTAAGAGTATAGACCAATAATTGCTAGAATTCTGCTAAGAATCTTCTAAGTAGTTTTTAGATATCATAAAGACCGCTTTACAGCTTGCAAGAAAACTTGCTGCAATTTCTTGCATGCAAGACTTTCATGAAAGTCTATTGCATGGTCTTTTACAGCTTGCAACCCGGCTTGCATGCAATTTGAAAGTTTTACCCTTAACCTAACTTATAAACTTTTTTTTTTTTAATTACTTTATTGCTGTTTATTTAACTTGGTAAATTTCGAAATGCCAAGACTATCAGAAATAACCAAATATAAAAGGAAAAAGGCGGTAGCAGCAACTTTAAGTATTATTATTGTTGCAGCCAGCCTTTTAGTCACTAATTTAGAACGCCGAGATCGGAGATGGCGAGTAAGGTCTTAGTTGAACAAGAAGAGGGGTAATAATGTATCTCCAACAAAAGAATTTATCCAAGTAGATGATGAAAATGACTGTAATTTTCTAGGAATGAATGTACATTTTAATAAACCCTTGGGAAAAATTGAACAATTACAAAGAAATCTATATTTCGAAATACTATTTCTGCGAAACAAAAATTAATTATTATCCTAAGGTACTTAGCTAGAGGAGAGAGAGCTTCCGTAACTTATTACAATTTACAATAATTATAGAATCTCAGAAAGTGCCATTTCATTATTCATTCATTTCCATCGTTGATATATTTCACAAACAGAAAACAGCTGATCGGCATGTATTCGTGAATCCGTGTCGTCAATGACATTTGCTATTGTGGAAAAATCAAATTCCCCTAGACTTGCATGAAAACTTGCAGAAAAAATGGCACCAAACCGATTATCGCGCAATTGCATGCAATAATCAACTGACGACATACTGCGCATGCCTTTAGGCAACTTTCTTGCGTCTTGCAGGTAGAATTGCAAGCTGTAAAGCGCCCTTAAGAATTAAACCTTTATTGGTGTTTATCTCAATATGTATAAAATGTGACATTCCTTGTTTTTCCTCTGTACTCTTCATATAAGTTATTATTTATGCCTTTTAGTTAGTTTGAATATGTTTTGGTTGGTGTTTTATTGAAAGTCCTCCCCAAGGCAAATTTTTAGATCCGCCACTGAATGAAGGGTACGATATTGTTAAGATTTATTAAAAGTCATGTCCCTGTCATGACTGGGGCATGTCCAGAGGCAAGATGCAAAGACAATATTACTATGGAAACTGATCATCATCATCAGTGGTGCTACAGCCCTATGAAAGAGCCTCGACCTTCCCAAGTTTATTACGCCAGTCAGTCCTAACCGTTGCCAGTTTGCTGCGCCTATTTTTCTCCCATCCTCATATCCACACCATCCTTCCATCTCAGTTTTGGCCTACCCCTATTTCTACTTCCCACAGGTTGTGACATAAGGATTCTTCTAGGAGAGTTGTCATGCTGTGATATTGCTAGATGTCCTGCCCATCTTAGTCTCCCTATTCTTATAAGAGATACTACGTCTTTACCACCAAATTTTTGTTTATATCTGTGGTATACCCTGTAGTTGTACCTCCTCCTCCAAATACCATTTTCACAGATGCCACCGAATATTCCTCAGAATCCTTCGTTCAAATATAAGCACAAGGTTTTCATCTGGAAACTGATAGGAAGATGAAAAAACTCATAACATCAAAGTAAAAAACTCCTTAGCAGTACGTATAATTTAATTAAAAATCCAAATGGATAAATAGATTTCATAAATTTGTTCAGAACGAATGTTTTCGGACCTATCAGTCAATCATCAGTGAACTCTTGTACTTGCTAAATAGCCCCAAAACCACACTACATGACTTAGCAGATGTCAGTTGACCAAGATGATTGTTTAAGATTTCGTGTAGGGATTCTTAATGTTCCCAGAAGGTATCCACTAGTTTCGGCTTTAAGCCTTTACAATTTAAGAATTAATTCTACAACCACTGTTTGGTTTTGGGGCTATTTTGCAAGTACAAGAGTTCACTGGTATAGTCCAAGTAATGAAGCTTAAAATAGAACAAAACCTCGCAATTTTTACAGAATGGATCGATTTGCTTGAAAATTTGAGAATAAGTAGTGGATAGTCCAAGGATCAAAATCTATATGATGCCGAAAGGTGCTTTTACCATGGGGGTTGTTGCCACCCCATTTCGGGGGTGGAAATTTTTTATTATATTTTGACCGCAAAAGTTAGTAAAAACATTCATTCTAAGCAAAAAGGTCCTATACATTTTTTTAATAAAATTAATAGTTTTCGATTTATTCGCTATCGAAAGTGTTAGTTTTATATCGAAAAAATCAATGTTTCGGCTAATAACTCCAAAAGTTTTCGTTTTATCAAAACAACTTTACATAACAAAAATGTACCTTTTGAAAAAATAAACAAAACCGTTCTTATTAATTTTCTGTAAGACCAATAGTAATCGAGCTATACACTATTAAATGTTAGCTCTTCTTCGTCAAATGCTAAATACTGTAGTTTCAAATTCAAAACACGGGAAAACTATGCACTTTTTAAGTCAACTTGTTGAAACTAATTTAAAGCATTTTAAAATATCTATCTCCAGAAATAAAAACAAAGTTTCTAGCTCAAAAATTAAATGACGTATGTATATTGAAAAGAATGTTAGTCCCTGCTTTTTTCAGCGAAAAAGTTATCCGAAGCAACCTCCTAATCACCACCCCAATTAAAATTAGTCATTAACCCTACTTGGTTGTCTTTATTTGTATATTATTAACAGGTTCTAGAAGTTTGACCAGCTTAGAATGATTATTTAAAAAAAATGGAGTTCTAAGCGAAAAACGAATTTTTGTAGTTTGGAAAAAAATGGCCTTTTCTTCAGAATAGAAAGATTAGCATCGGAGATACGAAAAAATGTTTAGATATGAAATTTTAGCTTATTTAATTCCCAAGAAACTGGTTTGCAAAAATTTTTACTACGGCAAAAATTGAGTGAGCTATTGATAATTAAAACTTGTAATAACATGCAAGAACCTCCTTTACCAACCCTTTTAAAGTCACCTCTTTTTGCGACTGAGGATTTTAAAAAGATTTAATATTAATAAGCTTATAGATCTTATCAAAACCTACAAAATTCTTTTTTAACATACTTTCTAAGATAAAACATAGAAAAGTTACGGCTAAAAAATCAATATATTGGTTTGAAGAAAAAAAAGGAGAAATCCAATTGGAAGCATAATAATGTAAGTTAGCGGTGTTTTTAGTCATTGGCTATTTCATTCTTCTTTATTTATGCATTATTAATAGATTCTAGAAGTTTGACTGGCTAAGAAAGATTAGTTTTAAAAGAAACTGGAGTTAAAAGCGAATAACGAATTTTTGTAGTTTGGTAAAAATGTCGATTTCTTCAGAATAGAAAGATTAGCATCAGAGATACGAAAAAATGTTTAAATACGAAATTGTAGGTTATTTAATTTCCAAGAACTGAGTTTGAAAACATTTTTTCTACGGCAAAAATTGAATGAATCGTAAATTAGTATATTATTGAAAAACACTTATTTTTTCGATATAAAACTAACACTTTCGATAGCGAATAAATGGAAACTATTCATTTCATCAAAAAAAGTATAGAACATTTTTTGCTTAGAATGAATGTTTTTATCAACTTTTGCGGTCAAAATATAATAAAAAATTTCCACCCCTGGGATGGGGTGGCAACCACCCCCATGGTAAAAGCGCCTTTCGGTATTATATAGATTTTAATCTTTGGACTATCCACTACTTATTCTCAAATTTTCAAGCAAATCGATTCATTCTGTAAAAATTGCGAGGTGAAAAGCTTCGGTTCCTGGACTAGTAATGGACTGATAGATATGAAAACGTTCGTCCTGAACACATTTATGTATTCCATTTTTAATTTTTAATTAAATTTTGAAATGTTTTGCGTTAAAGTCGTTTTATATACAGTATGGTGCAAATGAAAGGAATAAATTCGTAAGTCGGCACCTTAAATGAAACATCTCGAAATAGGTGAATTTTTAATTTTAAATCATGATTTTATGGCATATGTACACTAAGCATCAAAATTAACGCACCACCTTAAAAATGGGCTCGTATTTCCTAAAGTTGTTGCCCGATTTTAGTGATTTTTTTAGTACCTATATAATAAATTAATTAATTGGAAAAGACTGCAAGACTTGTACACACTTCTAAATAGGTCAAAACGGCAAACAGGTGTATGTTTTCAAAAAACTTTTGATAGTGTGTAAAAAATATATTTTATATCAGCTAAGTACTTTCAACACATAACGTGCCATCATCAGAGCTTCGTCCTCTCTGATGAAGCTCTGATGATGGCACGTTATGTGTTGAAAGTACTTAGCTGATATAAAATATATTTTTTACACACTATCAAAAGTTTTTTGAAAACATACACCTGTTTGCCGTTTTGACCTATATTATAGCTTTATTCTTCAAGAATATCGACGTAATAATATTATTGCTAAACAGGTAAGTGTCATTGTATACCGGGTGTAACAATGATAGTGTGTTTTTTCCTCAAAGTTTGGAACACCCTGTGGAATATTCTAGCGTATATAAAATATATTGAAATTAAAACTTAACTTTGTAGCCTTAGGTTTTCTTAACATTTTACTTTTTGATTCATTCGCTTATGTGGGATAATAAAAAAGTTAGGTACTTTAACAACTAGCCATGTTATTCATCAATTCAGGGTGTTTCTAAATAAGTTCAACAAACTTTAAGGGATAATTCTGCATAAAAAATAATGACCGTTTGCTTTATAAACATACGCCCACAAACCACAAATGCTTCGTTTCCGAGATACGGGATGTTGAATTTTTTCTTACAAACTGACGATTTATTTATTGCTCTAAAACCGGTTGAGATATACAAATGAAATTTGGTAGGTTTTAAGAGGTAGTTATTGCGCATTTTTTGACATACAATCAAGAGTTTTATATTCACCATTGGCGTACATACGGCATATGTATCTAAAATGTTTATACCCTTATGCACACCGCAATGGTGAATATAAAATTCTTAATTGTATGTCAAAAAATGTTCAATAACTACCCCTTAAAATTTACCAAATTTCATTTGTATATCTCAACCAGTTTTAGAGCAATAATTAAATCGTCAGTTTGTAAGAAAAAATTCAACATCCCGTTCCTCGGAAACAAAGCATTTGCGGACATATGTTTATAAAGCAAAAGGTCATTATTTTTTCATGCAGAATTACCCCTTAAAGTTTGTCGCCCTTATTTAAAAACACCCTGTATTGATGAATAACATTGTTAATCATCAAGCTAGTTGTTAAAGTACCTAAAAGGGTCCTTTACACGGGCCACTAAAATTGCATATTTTCGGCAATATTTAGTGGAAATATTGCTCAGCGATATTTGTGAAAACAGAAATATTTACGTATGGCCTGTCAACAATAATAAAAAATATTTACTGCAATATTTCCAGCCATGCTTGTTGCATTATATATCCGTTTTAGACGAAAAATACCCTTGAAGTATTGACGAGGCGAATGTTTACACTATCAATACCCGTTTCTGGTATATCCCAGGATAAAATAAATTGAATTGCTTCATATGCAAACCAATGTACAATTTTGCCACCTTGACTTCCACTTTTCTTTTGAATTACCTTTTTGTGTTCATTTTTCGCACTTGTCCTTAAACTTCTGAATTTTTTATAAGCTTCGTCCGGTGTTATATCGTTGACTGATAAATATACTCCGTATTTATCAATCAACGGTTATATTGAATTCTTGTGCAAATGGCCGTCCAACTATCTTTCTTTGCATTTCTGTCTTTGTATGATGTATTTTCTACATCCCACAACTCTGGACGTAAATATACTGCATTAATAAAACTTATTGTGTTTTCATTTGACCACGTATTCATTTTTTCTTTGTATGTTTTGACAAAACCAAATTAAATTTCTACAGAATAGCAGCATTTCTACAGAATAGAATCGGCAACGCATCAGCCACTAACTGCAATAGTGTTCAAATACCAGCAATATTTCGGCCACATGGCTCGGCCCTACGGCGATATTTTCATTAGATGCTGCAATGTTGCTAGCAACATACCGAATATATATTGCCGGCAACATATTGCTTTAAAAACTAGCCCGTCTAAATGCCCCTTAACTTTTTTATTATCCAACATAAACGAATGAATAAAAAAAATGTTAAGAAAACCTAAGGCTACAGTTGAGTTTTAATTTTAATATTTTATATACGCCAGTATATTCCACAGGGTGTTCCAAATTTTGAGGAAAAAACGCACGATCATTGTTACACCCGGTATACAATGAAACTTATCTCTTTAGCAATAATATTATTACACCGATATTCCTAAAGAATAAAGCTATAACATACTAAAAAAGCACTCAAATCGGACAACAGGTTTAGGAAATACGAGACATCAAAAGTGTCCTATTTTTTAAGTGGTGCGTTAATTTTGATGCTTAGTGTAGGTATCATACATAATGGACTCACATCATCCACCTGGGCGTGATGACATAATCAATGATTTTTTTAAATGAGAATAGGGGTCGTGTGCTAGCTCATTCGAAAGGTTATTGAATTGTCTATTTCAGTAATATAAACATTAACATAATTATTTATACAGGGTGTACAAAATTTTTTTTTAATTAAATTAATTGACCAAAAAAGAAGAATGTATGTAATTTATTTAATTCAAAATATATGTTAATGCTGTCAGAAGATAGAAAAAAATATTTGACGAAGAAACATTGCTATTCGCTTAAATTAAATAATGTTCAAACTGCCAAGAGGTAGGTGGGTGGCAGCTTGAAGATTTAATTTAAGCGAAAAGCAATGTTTATTTATAAAATAAACATTTTTCTGTTTTATGATAGCAATAAAATGTATTTTGAATTAAATAAATTACATAAATTTTTCTTTTTGTGTCAATTAATTTAATTCCAAAAAAATTTTGAACACCCTGTATAAATTATTATGTTTATATTACTAAATAGACGTGCACAATTTTTTTTGTTTATTTTTTATTGACTTTTTCTTAGTTGGTGAACTTGTTGAATTGATTGTGATTTGTTAATGGTTTTAAGAATAAATTAACGGTTTTTCTTGGGATATAAAATATAGTCATATTGAACTGTGAACATACAGAATTCTCTTGTATACTTTTATTGACTTTTTTTTGTTGTTAAACATTTTATTGATTTTCTTTTCTTTATATGAAAAAAAATTATTTAAGTTAGAAATTTTTTATGTATATATTAGGTTACCTATTTGGAAATGAAGATATATCTAGAAATATCTATAGAGAATTGAATAACCCTTCAAATGAGCTAGCATACGAGCGGTATTCTCATTTAAAAAATTATTGATTAATTCATCACGCCCAGATAGATGACTTGCTATAGTTAGACAAGGCGAAAACGATGATGAGTTCTTTGGAGAAAATTTTGCATAATCACATTCATGAGACATTCCAGAATAAGATTCAAGAAGTCGCCCACGCGAAAAGTGGTCCAAATTTTTTTTAATCAAATTGCAAAAATCAATATTTTTGGCCCGGATAAATTTTTTTAGGTTTTTTGGACTATTCTGGATAAAAAAGGTCTCTTATAATTTTTCTCTAAAGTTGATAGTTTTCGAGGTAAAAGCATTTTAAAATTGAAAAAAACGAAAAATAGCGATTTTCAAGGCTAACTCGGTTAAAAGTTATTACTATGGAAGTCAGAAAGTAACTAAATCAAAGTTTAAAGCCCCCCTACAAGATCCTGAAGAAATTTTTGTCATTATTTGATTACTAAGCTGTTATTTTTAAGTAAAAATAATGAGCGCCATGCACGTATTAGGCGGCCGTCCATGATAAGTGCGAAAGTGATGCCATTCAGGCAGTCCAATGGCGCATCTCACTCGCACTCACATTTACAGCCGCGTCAATACGATCTTACTGCTCATTATTAATAAATAAAAATAACAGCTTAGTAATAAATTAATGACACAAATTTATTCAGGATCATGAGGCTTTAAATTTGATTTAGTCACTTTCTGACTTTCCATAATAATAATCTTTAACCGAGTTATTACAAGTCTTAAAAATGGCCATTTTCGCGTTTTTCAAATTTTAAATTGCTTATAACTCGAACACGATCAACTTTTGAGAAAAATTACAACATACTTTTCTGTCCAGAATGGTCCGAAAAATCTAAAAAAAATCGTCCGGGCCAAAAAAATTGATTTTTGCAATTTGATTAAAAAAAATTGTTTAAAAAAAATTGGACCACTTTTTGCGTGGGCGACTTCTTGAACTTTATTCTGGGGTGTCTCACGAATGTGATTATGCAAAACAATCTCATGGGAATATTTCTTCCAACGAACCCGCCGTTTTCGGCTTGTCTAAGTATGATATATACCTATGTCAAAAAATCATAATTTAAATAGAAAGTCGACCTGCTTCGGGATTTTTCCTTAAAGTCGTCGGCTTACGAAATAACGAATGTATTCCTTTCATTTGCACCATACCATAATACGAAGTTAAAAAGAAAGCAAAATAGCATACTCAAAGTCCATAGGTACTTGACGATAATACTACAAAAAATCATAACAGTCCATACCCACAGGAGTTGAAGTTTTGGATGAACCGCGTTTAGTCAAACTGTCTATAATGACGTTACGATTTAAAAACTCCGTTATCTCTTTGATCGTTTTTTCTTCATAAGCTCTTTGAATGTCTTGATTACTTCTCGCTGATAAATTTGGTTGCCATAGAGTGGATTCGAGCTTACGTTTCAAATTTCTTCTTTTAACAGGCTAAAAAAATAGCATAAGTTAAAAATGGAATATTTAAATTACTTATTATAAATTAATATAATATGCAGTGTGTCTGTGTAACTTGGAACCATAGGATGTGAAACTTTTTTATTATTAATTTTACGAAAAGGTCATTCTTTATAAAATGCTCTGCATCGTCTAAAACCTAAGATACAATACGCAATCATCAGATATCATATTTTGTCAATAGTATACGAGGTACCTAAGTCAAAAAAATGAATTTCGCGAAGAGTAAATATTGTGGAAAATAAAGGTACTTTACTCTTGAGCGAAATTCAATTTTTTGGCATAGCTCGTATACTATTGACAAAATTTGATATCTGATGATTATATCTTAGGTTTTAGACCATGAAGAGCATTTTATAAAGAATAAGTTTTTTCGTAAAATTAATAATAACGGAATTATAAATAAAAATGATGTTGGGTATCATAACTTGAGAAAAATTTTCAAAATTTTTGTTTTTAAATTAGAAGAATATATTGTTCTGAAGCTATTTCCTTGTGGCATCTTTATGATTAATTATTTATATGGGAAATAAGCCACAATTAAAATGAAAAAAATAATTTTATTAACGTTTCGACGCCCAAATCGGGTGCCGTTGTCAAAATACAAAATATTACTAAAATAAACAAAAGTGTTGTTGCTAAGCAAAAAAATTCTTCTAATAATTTATTTAATCTCACTCATTTATATTGGCAATTCAGACATATATTATACATTTTAAAGTAGAAGACTTTAAAATGATATTGCTAATATTTATGAGTTGCGTTCTTGGGACGACTTACTGAACGATAGTTCATTGGAAACGTTAATAAAATTATTTTTTTCATTTTAATTGTGGCTTATTTCCCATATAAATAATTAATCATAGAAGAATATAATTGCATATTATAATATAATTTTTAATTCCAAACAACTTTCCTTAATAACAATTTTCGATATTATGAAATATAAAGACACTTTACTCTTGAGGCGAAATTTGTATTTAAATTATAGGACAATATATCCTTTAATTGAAAAAGGTACCTATTCCACTAGTCGATCAGATTAATCAAGCGGACTTAGGCGCACGATTGACAAATCTATAGTGGATATGCGGTCGAGGCGATCGAAGTTCGAGCCCCAGCCCGGTGAATAGAAAAATAAAAAGGCTGACGTCGTAGTCTAAAATTCTAAAAAGAATCTACGACTTGGTCTGGAATAAGCTGGTGTCTGATCGGCCTATGGAGGAGCGGTACGGCAAGGGATAAGGGCTTGCGGCTCGGTGACACTCCTCCATAGATCCCTACCGAAAGGGCGTTGACGCCTAAAAACGGTGTATATATATACCTATTCCACTAAACGGGTACCGGTTAAACATCAGATATGCAGATGACACCATAGAAGGTTTGTTCGAACACAACGAAGAACCGTCATGTAACGACCCGTTACTATAAAATAATACGTTCCATGCGTTTTGTGTCTGTATAACGTGCGTTCCATGGGTTATCAGGACGGTGATCGTTACATGGACGGTTTCTCGTTGTGTTGAAACAAAGCTTTAGTATTTGCGGACACCTAGAAGACCTTCTTCTTCTTCTTAACGTGCCCTATCAAGTCTCCTTGACTTTGGCGATTAACATGGCGAAACTGTCTCTGTCTCGAGCTATTCTAAATAGGTGTTCTGCTTTCTTTATTCCTGTCCACTCCCGGATATTCTTCAACCAAGAGGCCTGCTTTCTATCAATTCCTCTGCGTCCTTCGATTTTACCCATCATAATAAGTTGAAGAATATTATACCGGTATCTCCCCTTACTACGTGTCCAAAGTATGCCATCTTTCTATATTTATGTTATCAAGCAGCTCGCGGGTAGCATTTGCTCTCTTAAGGACTGCCACATTTGTCAGCATAGCCGTCCATGGTATTTTCAGTATACGTCTGTGCAGCCACATTTCAAAGGCCTCCAAACGGTTAATGGTGGATATTATGTCCATGCTTCGACACCTTACAAGAGGACGGACCAAATGTAGCATTTAACCATGCGCTTTCGAAGTTGAAGTTGCAAGGTATCATTACAGAAGAATGACCTCATTTTTAAAAATGTCGTGCGGGCTATATCGATTCTACATTTGATCTCTTTATCTGGATCTAGTTGTTCAGTAATATGGCAACCAAGATATTTAAAACTGGGTACTCTTTGAATTATATGACCATCAACATATAACCGTGAATCTTGATGGGCCAAACGGCTAAATACCATGTATTTTGTTTTTGAACAGTTTATATTTAGGCCAAACTCTCTTCCCACTGTGTCAATGGCATTTAAAAGGTGTTGTAATCCATTCATATCATCACTTAAAATAACTGTATCGTCTGCATATCTGATTGTATTTATCAGAATTCCATTAACTTTCACACCCCATTCCAAATTATGCAGCGCTTCCTTAAATATTCTATCTGAATATAAATTGAATAACAGTGGGGACAGTATACAACCCTGTCTGGCATCTCTTTGTATTTTGCATATTTCTCTTGATTTTCCATTTATGCAAGCTGTCGCTGTTTGACGCCCCTATAATTTTTCTATGATTCGTACATCTTGACTATCAACTCCTTTATCCTTTAATATTTTAATTAATTTGTGATGTTGTACTCGATCAAAGGCCTTCTCATAATCAATAAATACAGCAAATGCGTCTTTCCTTTGATCTCGGCTTTTCTGCAATATTTAGTGCAAAGAGTGCGTCCCGGGTTCCCAGTCCATTTCTGAAGCCAAATTGTGTTTCATCCTGGTCTTCTTCACATTTATCTCTGATTCTACTGTGGATGATACGTAGAAGAATTTCAAAGTGTGGCTAGAAAACTTACAAGTCCTTATGAATAAAATCACTGTCACAGTATTGCAGTCAAATAAACGTAAAAAAAGGCAAAGCTTATGATCATTAACAAGAAAAAGATCAGAAGGTCAACTCTGCAGAAAGAGTAACATGCTACAACTACTTTGGCTCCATAATAAATGAAGAATTGACCAACAACCAAGAGTATAAGAGCACGTATCGGAAAAGGTAGACCTTCAACCGGATGGGAGCCTTCTTCAAGAGCCACAACCTTTCTCTTGGTATAAAAGTAAGAATGCTGCGATGCTAGGTTTCCTCTGTCCTTATAGTGTCCTTTTTATGGTAGTGAATCGTGGACCTTGATCGAAGGTAAGTGCAGAAAATTGGAAGCATTTAAGATGTGGTTATATCGAAAAATAGTTAAAAATCTCATAGGCTGACACAAACAGTCACAAACGAGGAGGTCTTCAGTAGAATGAAGAAGAACCAAGAGGTATTATATGACCACCATCAAATCTCGGACGTTACAATACTTCGGATATATTATGCGAAATGAATCCAGATGTGCCCTCCTACAAGCCATCCAGCAAGGAAAAATATTTGGAAAGCTAGATCCAGAAAGAAAAAGAACATTTTGGTTAAATAACCCCAGAAAAGCTGATTCGATAGGGCTTTTCATTCACAGTTATTTGTTTCGAGCTTCTGTCATGTGTCACATAATATTAACAAGTAATTGGACTTCGTAAAGTCCTAGGTTTTCACCCAAACTAATCGAAAGTAGAACTGGAAGTCGATATTTGAACGCTTCGTGTAACTTTGCGTCGATCGATATACGATTTTACTAATTTTGAGTCATTTTGATTAAACTTTGGGTCATCATTGTTTAAGCAGAAATGACTTCAAAACAGAAACTAAAGATTAAAACTAAACTTTTCAATACGCTTCGATTGATACATGTACTATTTCTGCGACTATAACGGCACTACTGGTTAGAACTTTTTAAGCGGAAATGATATAAAAACCAAAGCCAAAATTTGTTCTCATCTTGCTAAGACACGTCGAATTATATATCGCTATATGTCGGTGCCTTTAGAACAGTTTATACGGTTGCAACTTTAAAACCGGAAGTCCGATGTCAAATTTTTCATCTTTAATACCATCCTTGGGTTATAAGCTTTCATTCGACACCTCATTTGCCATTCTATCTGTATTAATAATGGAGGAGTTGTATTCGCGGGCGGAAAGACAAATGAACAGAGAGTCATGAAACCGGAAGTATATATTTTGTTCTCTTCTTGCGAAGTAGCGTCGAATAATATATCACGTGTACTATTCCGGTGACTTTAAAACAGTACTTCTGGTCGCATTTCTAAAACCGGAAGTCCTAGGTCAAATTTCGCACATTTAGTGCCATCCTTGGATTATAAGCTTTCATTCGACACGTCAATTGTTATTTTACCTGGTATAGTGACGGAGGAGTTATATTCGCAGTCAGACGGATAGACGGACAGACAGGCTAGGTCAAATTTCTCACATTTAGTACCATCCTTGCATTATAAGCTTTCATTTGACACCTCATTTGTCATTCTATCTGGTAAAATGACGGAGGAGTTATATTCGCAGTCGGACGGACAGACGGACAGACAGCCTAGGTTAAATTTCTTACATTTAGTACCATCCTTGCATTATAAGCTTTCATTTAACACCTCATTTATCATTCTACCTGGTATATTGACGGATGAGTTATATTCGCGGTTGGACGGACCGACGGACAGACAGCCTAGGTCAAATATCTCACCTTTAGTACCATCCTTGGATTATAAGCTTTCATTTGACACCTCATTTGTCATTCTACCTGGTATAATGACGGAGGAGTTATATTCGCGGTCGGACAGACCGACGGGCAAACAGCTTATATCAAATTTTTAACCTTTGGTTCCATCCTTGGATTATAAGCTTTCATTTGGCACCTCATTTGTCATTCTACCTAGTATAATGACGGAGGAGTTATATTCGCGGTCGGACAGACCGACGGACAGACAGCCTAGGTCAAATATCTCACCTTTAGTACCATCCTTGGATTATAAGCTTTCATTTCACACCGCATTTGTCATTCTAGCTGGTATATTGGAGGAGTTGTGATTACAGACAGACAGACAGACAGACAGACGGACAAACAGACGGACGTGGATAATTTAAAGTTTTCACATATTTTTAAAATTGGGTGAAAACAATATATCTACGTCATACGTTATTAGTATATATTATATCAATGATACAAAACAGTGTGCATACAAACCAAAGACGTATGACGTAGATATATTAATATTGGGTTTGTTCCAACATGAACTTTTGGACGGCCCAGAAACCGTCACGAAACTACTTGTACCGTTTGTTGTGCGCATGTTCGTAATTGTATCGCCCAGTTATCGTCCCATGACGGTAATCATATATTTGTCATTTTTGTTGGTGACAGCTTGTGTGCTTTTAGTCGATCAAAGGCTCAAAAAATTTAAAGAATTAAATCCTAGTGCTCAAGTCAGTCCAACCAGCACATTATGCATTTGCCCGATTACTGAAATGATCATCACGAAACCGTCACCGAAAGATCACAATTCTTGTTGGAACAGTGGGAAGGACGATCCGATGACGATCATATTTTTGTTGGAACGGATTTTCTTTACTGCGCAGGAGCGTTACCGTTTCGTGACGGTTCTCGGTCGTGTTGGAACAAACCTATTATGAGACACATGACAGAAGCTCGAAACAAATGACAATCGATGAAAAGCCCTATACAACATCTGTTCGGCTTTTTTTCTGCGTGAATCACCCTGTACATATTGTTGCGCAATGGAAGCGTGCTGGGCCCATAACCTGTTATAAAATGAGTTAGGTGAGCTAACTAGCTAACTAAATGACCATCAACGATTAAAAATTTATTCTTAATTACAGGACAATAGGAAAACATTTTACTTGAACATAAGTTGTATAACTGACGTTATATTTTCTTGACATTGACATTACATTACTTCAATTGTCAATACTGTCAAATACATAAAGTGGCAACCATAGAGCAAAAAGTTGACGTATACTGTGCCTACCAGCGTTTTTTATAATTTTCTAAAAGGACACAAACAATTTTGTTCCATAAGTTGTTTTCACACTGTATAATTTCAAAATTTTACCCTGTAATTTTCATAATAGTTCCTACATGATAGAGTTCATTAAGGTCAGGTTGATAACGAACTTTTAAAAATATACAAGGTGTTCCATTAAAAACAAGTAATTGGACTTCGTAAGTCCTAGGTTTTCACTCAAAGTAATCGAAAGTAGAACTGAAAGTCCATATTTAAACGCTTCGTGTAACTTTGCGCCAATTGATAAACGATTTTACTAATTTTGAGTCATTTTTACTAAAGTTTGGGTCATCATTGTTTAAACAGAAATGACTTCAAAACCGAAACTAAAGATTCAAACTCAACTTTTCAATACGCTTCGATTGATGTGTTACATGTAATATTTCTGCACTTCTGGTTAGAACTTTTTAACCGGAAATGATATAAAAACCAAAATTTTATATTTGTTCTCATCTTGCTAAGGCACGTCGAATGATATATCGCTTATACTATTTAGGTGACTTTAAAACAGTTCATACGGTTGCAACTCTAAAACCGGAAGTCCGATAACCATCCTTGTGTTATAAGCTTTTATTCGACACCTCATCTGTCATTCTATCTGTATTAATAACGGAGGAGATAGACATACGGGCAGACAGTCATGAAACCGGAAGTATATATTTGTTATCTTCTTGCGAAGTCGCGTCGAATAATATATCACTTGTATTATTTCGGTGAATCTAAAACAGTATACTTCTGGTCGCATTTCTAAAACCAAAAGTCCTATGTCAAGTTTCTCAACTTTCTTGTTATTCTACCTGTTATAGTGGAGGACTTATATTCGCAGTCGGACGAACAGACAGCCTAGGTCAAATTTCTCACCTTTAGTAGCATCCTTGGATTATAAGCTTTCATTTGATATCTCATTTCTACCTGGTAAAATGACGAAGGAATTATATTCTCAGTCGAACGGACAGACGCACAGACAGCCTAGGTCAAATTTCTCATCTTTATTACCATCCTTGGATTATAAGCTTTCATTTGACACCTCATTTGTCATTCTACCTGATACAATGACGTAGGAGTTATATTCGCGGTCGGACAGATAGACAGACAGACAGCCTAGATCAAATTTCTCACCTATAGTAGCATCCTTGGATTATAAGCTTTCATTTGACACCTCATTTGTCATTCTACCTGGTATAAGGACGGAGGAGTTATATTCGCGGTCAGACAGACCGACGGCCAGACAGCCTAGGTAAAACTTCTCACCTTTATTACTATCCTTGGATTATAAGCTTTCATTTGACACCGCATTTGTCATTCTACTTGGTACAATGACGTAGGAGTTATATTCGCGGTCGGACAGACGGACAGACAGCCTAAATCAAATTTCTCACCTTTAGTACCATCCTTGGATTATAAGCTTTCATTTGACACCACATTTGTCATTCTACCTGGTATAAAGAGGGAGGAGTTATATTCGCGGTCGGAGAGACCGACGGACAGACAGCTTAAGTAAAATGTCTCACCTTTAGTACCATCCTTGGATTATAAGCTTTCATTTGACACCTCATTTGTCATTCTACCTGGTATATTGACGGAGGAGTTGTGATCACAGACAGACAGACAGACGGACGGACAGACGGACGTGGATAATTTCACGTCAAAGTTTTCACATTTTTTCAAAATTGGGTGAAAACAATAAAGCTTATATGGACTACGCTGCAAGGCTTGATTGAATCACTCTGTAGATTTAAATTTATATCTAAAAAGCCCACTTTTATCTATCAAAATCGACGGGCCTTGGCGTTTCTTTATACTTTTTTTAAAATAAGGACAGAAATAATATTATTTCGAAATAATTTTATTTCGTAAGTGGTTTCACCCTGTATATGAAAAACAGTTTAAAATAAAATTTGATTGTAGATTATTATACACTCATTCAAAAATGTACTCAAATCTAACATAAAAGAAAATTGTTTATAAAACGTAATTATATATTTATGGCAAATAAACAAATCATTTATATATTTAATTAGGCATATCAAATATTCTGGATGATATTTCCACTATTCCTGATTATATCCATTTTTAATATACCTATTATTAATTAGCCACATGGAACCCGCCGCATCCGCTGTGGATACGCCTATGGCTGCGCCAATCATGTTCTAAAGTGATTACGCATATAAAATATTCTGGATATTTTCACTATTCCTGATGATTATATCAATTTTTAATGTTATTGTAGTCTCTTCTTGTGAATGCCATACATTATTAAAAAATAATATTACACAACGAAAATTTAACCTTGAATTAACCTAATGGTCTACTTTCAACTAGAAGCAGAAAAAAGACGAAAACAATTTTACATTTCGTATTTGTATTGGTATCTCAGGATTACTTGAAACATAAATATCAAATGGCCTTTTTGAATATTATTAACTTGTAAAGTCCTTTATATTGTAAAAGAAAATTATTATAAAATAAAAACAGGTACCCTTGAAATACACTTGAGTTAGAAAACCTTGGAAACGCTGTACCTAGCCTCTGTTTAGGTCATGTGACGTCACGAACATTCTGACGCCACGTGAATATAACCACCAATTACAGCGTAGTAGGGCGAAGATATTCCGCAGCCATTTTGTATTTCGCGCCTTGAACTGAGGGTAACGAACATTTCGCGTACAGGGCGAGTAGTATGCTGATGTCAGTTCTAAGTAAAAGTTGTAAAAGTCAAGTTCTTTGAAATTCATGTAAATAAATCGGAAATCAGTGAAGTTTAGTGTCTGTTGAAGATAGTTTGATTAGTTTTTATAGTTTAGAAGAATTAACAATTTTAGTGAAACACAGAGGACAAATAATTCTTCATAACCTCATTTTTGAAAACAAAATTTCTTCTAAAAAACTTCTTTAGATTTGAAAATATACGGTTTTTAATGTGTAAACAATGAAAATAAGTACTATTTATCACATGTAAGTTTAAATCGTGAATATTAGAAGAAAGGTTTTGACAGAACTTGCTAGACACGCATCTTTTAGATTCTAATATCTGTATCTTTTTTTAATGAATCATGAATGTGAAAGATGAACGACACGATGAAGCTGAGATTAGAGAAATGGCAGCTAAACTTAAAGAGGCCAACAAGGCCAAAACAGCTTCACCCCAAATGCACCAGCAACAATTTTTAAATTTTTTAAGTGCGGGTGAGAAATCTAAACCTAAAAATAATGCTGGTACAAACGAAGCTGATGTCAAATACATTGATGAAGAGTCTGTAAAGGGTAGATTTGGATGGACTACGATGAGTAAATGCCATATTCCATATATTTTTAGATCTGGAGAGAAATATTGTGCAGTGAGAATGGTAGAAATGAAATTGTTTAATTTTCTGTATAATTCTGATTTATGCAACTGTGTAAACATTCCAAGTTATTACATAACTGAAGCTGAAGCTCGTTTGTTAAATGAAATAAACTTCAAACATTGTGACCTCCAGTTCGGCAGTGTACAGTTTTCATCCCGGGACCTTATAGTTAGACTAATGGACGCTAATGAGTTTTATCAGTTTTTAGAACATTGTTATGCAAAGTTAAGATGTAATCATATTGAGAACGTGAAGAACCTGGGTCGTTGTGGTTTCGTTCGCATAAACAAGGAATCAGTGGTACCGTTTACCTTACACAACGAACAAAAATATGTACCTCTCTTCTATTTCGAAGGCGAAGTTGACAACCTTCGCCAAAGAGCAGAAAGATTAGAAGGCTGGGGTTTAGCCTACCTAAAATTTTGTTGTAAAGTGCAGGGAATTAGGAATGAGTTGTTTGCTCATGAAACTTGTTCAGTGATTAGCTTAAATGATATTAAGAACTATTTCCCGCCGGGAACTATATTTGAGGATTACTGGCCTAAAAAGAGTCTAGAATCACAAGTTATTTTTGATAAAACATCTAAACTTACAAAAGATAATAGTATCCAGTGGATTCGGCAACCGACTGCACCTCCTTATATATATTCGTCACCATCTCCAAATCCACCAACACAAATAAAGGTCACTAATGGTCAGATACACAATGTGCGCATGTATCCCAACTATACGATCGCAGGAGGACAACCATATTACCATGGAACTCAAACGAGACCTACTAATGGCGCAGTCTTATATTTACGCTCATAACACTGCACCATTGTATTATAAATATGCTTAGATAAATAGTTATTTATTATAAATATACAATATAAAACAGATTCAAACAGACTTATTTCTTCCTTAAACCATCACCATTTAGCTATTATCATTTCTTAATTTAGTTATTGATACCATTTGTGAAAAATCAAAGACTGTCATGGCTGGGACATGTCTATAGAGACAAGAAGATGCAAAAACAGCAAAAAATATTACAATGGAAGCAGACAGGAAGAGGACAAAAGGAAGGCCCAGAACAAGATGGTTGGATCACGTGGAAGACTGTCTGAGAACCGTTAAGACAATGGAGGAGAAGGACACAAGAGAGATCTGAAGCAAGAACTGTTGTCAATTTTAGAAGGATAAAAATTACAGTATCACTACGAAAATACAGTGACAACAGGGCAAAATAAACCAATGCCTTCAATATAACAACATTCTACAACTTACCTTCATACAGGGCCTGGGATTACTCTCTGCACTTCCTTCAGTATCAGAAGAACCAGAAGTTGTAGATTCTTCTTCTGTACACTCCCCAGAACTTTCTTCGGTCTCCAGGTGTTCTTCTTCACGGTTTGCAAAATTTGTAAGAAGTCCCAGTTTAGGACGTGGAGGCATTATTTCGAATCCATCCCACCAGAACACTTCTTTACATACAAATTTTTTATCGGAAATGTTTGGATCTGCAAACATTCAAAGAAAAATGCAACAACGTTTGCAACTCCCTTAGCATTGGAATTGTACTTGGCAACACTGGTTCGTAAGGTTACTCGCATAGAAGAGTGGGTGGGGGTTACTCGTGATGTCAACTGTCAACGATAACCTTATTTAATATTTTGGCGCTGTTTTTGTGTTTAAAAAAGTTTAGTTTTAATCTTTTAATTCTGTTTAGTCTAATGTAGAATAAGTTAAATACAATTAAGATAATTATCATCGAACTCTTTTTACCATAAAACTAAGAAACAGATTACAACAAAATCAAACAAACACAACTTTTCATTGTGTATTTCAGATAAGGAAAAGTTACCAGCTTTCGGTGGATACAATTATAATTAAAAATTAAAACTATATAACAGTGTTAATTGACATTCTAAACATAACGATTTAGTAAAAATAGTCTACCCTGAAATTTAACAATATCCCTTATCCTGATACTTTTTTTATCTAGCAGCTGTACTACTCATATTCAGATACTTTTTAAATTTTGTATAAAGCTGACGTTAATTGTTTTGTCATGGATACTCCTTTTACCGGATTTAAATCATGTCGAACGTGTGTTGGATGTAACAGGAAGGAGACTGACCACTTTGCAACATCCTCCACACACACTCTGGCAAAGTTAATCCATGAACAGTTTCCAGTTGTTTGTATGCATTTGTAAGGATGTGCCACAAGCAGACATGGATCATCCCATTTTGTCAATACCTAGACCTGTACAGGGGTGTATTGAGCTAAGGGGTCGCTAAACACATTAATTTTTTTATTACATGTTAATAAAAATTCTTGCCAACATTAGGCATTATTTCATTCTTGATGTCAAACTTAATTTACACTTGGCAAGTTTGCTGACTGAAAATACTTGTGGCCACTAAACTTGCCATGTGTAAACAACAGGAAAGTGCTAGCAAGTGCACTTTTGAAGAGAGGAGGCCAAGGCCCGGTTTGAGCTGTAGTGCCATTGGATGGATAGAAATAAAGTATAAAGAGAAGTGGGCCAAGCACACTTCCCTAACGGATGCCAATATTACATTGTATTTCATCTGACAGTCAGATAGTCCCAAAAGTGTACTAAACCAAATCCGTATCCCATTCATTTAGTAATAAGATATTTCTGTCAATAGTTTCAAATGCTTTCTTTAAGTCAAGGAATACTGCTACTACATAATATCTAGGTCAACCTCTGTACTAAAACTGCTTATGGTTAAACTGGCACCAAATAGCACAAAACAGAGAAGAATGGAGAACTCATGGGGAGGCCTTTGTCTAGGAGTGGATACAAACAGGCTGAAAAAATGGTTAATTGCAATGCTGTGTTGGCACTTATCCTAGAAAAACAAAAAAATGTTCTAGACACATCCAACAAGCAAGAGTAGAATGACTCAATACAGTTGAACCCGCTTATTGGAATAGCTTTCGTGACAAGCAAAAGTATTCATATAACCGGGGTATTCTAATAAACGATCATTGGAGGCTAGCAGAAACGCTTCGGGACTTCAAATTTCTATTCCTTAAAGCGGGATATTATTTTAACAGGTATTTCAATAACCGGGTTCGACTGTATAATATCCCTTACTACCAGTGTTCCAAATTGATTTGTATTTCATGTCTCCAAAATACAAAAGTCTGTGATTGATGCAGATCATAATCTCGATTTAAAAAAATTATATATGCAGTCATTTTTACTTTAACAGTTACAAATTTTTTTACTGCATAAAGTTACTTTTTTCAGTATACAGCCCACATTTTATTTTTAACATTAGCTCTTAAAGTATACCTAACAAAATGTTACGTCTACAGTGTACTATACTATGGAGTGGAATCATGGACGTTAAATGTAGAGACAATGAGACGACTTAATGCCTTTGAAATGTGGACCTATAGAAGAATTATGAGGGTTTTCTGGGTAGATAGAGTTACGAACAATGGAGTACTGAGAAGAATAGGTAAAGAGAAGGAAGTTGAACTTGCAATTAAAGAAAAGAAGCTACAGCATCTCGAACATGTGATGCGGGACGAGAAGTATGGCATCCTACGACTTATAATGCAGGGAAAGATAGATGGCAGAAGAAGCATCAGAGGAAGACGAATTTCATGGTTGAAGAACCTGAGAGAATGGTTTGGATGCAGCTCAAAACAACTATTTAGAGCTACTACCTCAAAAATTAAAATAGCTATGATGATTGTTAACCTCCGTAGCGGAGATGGCACCTGAAGAAGTAAAAATACACTTAGTTGTTTGTTATAAACCTTATTCGGCATCAGCAAATGGTTGGAGTTCCTTCTCAATTGGGATTTATAACTGGAATCTGTCCCCTTGAAAAAT
Organism: Diabrotica virgifera virgifera; assembly: GCF_917563875.1. Classification (NCBI taxonomy): domain Eukaryota; kingdom Metazoa; phylum Arthropoda; class Insecta; order Coleoptera; family Chrysomelidae; genus Diabrotica; species Diabrotica virgifera. The sequence continues at coordinate 25,948,461 of NC_065444.1, read as the reverse complement.
AAAATTACTAATATAAAAATTTTTTGAAATGTGATATTTTACATGAGAAACTGTATTGTTTATAAAGACAAATATATTTTGTACCATAATGACTAAAAAACAATTAAAAGATATACTTACATTTTGTGGTGTACAAAATACTGGTGCATTTTGTACACCACAAGAAACAACAAATAATAAACTGGTAATTACAATCTTCTCAGAACGCCGATTATAACGAAACTAAAACCAATTGTAAAGCACATTCCAGTGAGAGGTTAGATAGATAAATTAGGTCAAAAATTAAATTTTTAAATATATTTGCAGTAGAATTCCTATTACTGGCGTACAAAATATGCCAGCGCGTGTAGTTAAAGGTTAAATATGAATATCAAATGACAAAAATATATAGAGATATATGAAGGATACAGGGGAAGAACAGACCAATAGTCCATTTGGATTTTTTTTCAAGCAAGTTGAAAGATTGATTAACTTATTATAAAGAAAAATAATAGGTCAAATTTAAAGAATAATAATAAAATAATAATTAATTAGTCCTTACATTGTACTGACTTTATAATAAGTTAATAAATCTTAGTCTTTAGTGTGCTTGAGATAAATCCCAATAGACTATTGCTGATCTTCCCTACACCTTTCATATACGATCACCTGCAAGACGAGACCATTTTCATTTGTGTATAAAAATATGACCTTTGTGGTTAAGGGTTAAAACTACTATTTTAGAAGTTAACATTGAAGAGAAATTATATAAAAACTAGTAAATAATTTATTTACAATACTTATATAAAAATATTAACAGGCCTATATACATTAAATCATAAAATAAAATTAATAATTTTCTGTATTTATATCATTAAGTCCTAACTCTTCATTTTGTTCAAATGTTCTTTCATAATGAGTAATCCTTAAACCCTCGTCAGGCTCATTATCATCCCTCATTGTTTGGATGTAACTATTACCAGCTGGATCGTCCAATACCAATGTAACAAATAATTTTCCAGAAAGAATGTCATCAAACTTATCTATAAATGCTTCAAATTCGTGTCTTGACTTAGGATCTACAGAATCACCAAAAATATGAGAATGTTTTGGATCACTCAGTTGATCTTTAATAGCTAGTACAAGGCCTTCTACAGTGGTAAATCTACCTCCTAATGCATGGGGACCAACCTCGAGGTCTAATTGTGGTATGCCAAGGGAACAAGTATCAGATTTCAGTAAATCTCTAGAGAAATCTTCCTTATTTTTTATATCGACTTCAATTTTAAGACCTTTTGGTTCTATTCCACCTCCTGATTTAACTTCATTTGTTTTATGCCCACATGCGTCACATGTCGTTGCCATAATCACTACCTCTTTAAAGTGTGGAATGTTTGTCATTTTCATATTGGTATGACAAGGTGAATTACAGGAAGGACAATTCGTTGGAAATTGTAATACTTCCCCTTGTAAATCTTCTAACGTAAATTCACCTTCAGGAATAGGATGCAGTATACCACTTTCCTCCTTGCCTGTTATTTCACTTTGACTAAAAAGACCCAATTCGTGGTCTTGCTCTTTGGTCCTGATAAAATGTGTAGTTGTACAGGAGTTATCAATCCTGGGTGCATTTGGATTCTCTATAAAGCTATTTCCAGAAATATCTTCTAGTATTAACGTAAATGGAGTTTTTACTTCCTTCAGTTCTTGTAATTTCTTTATAAACTCTTCTATTTGCTCTGCAGCTTCTGGATGTTGAATTTTCCTAACGGGTTGATCTTGCTCCAAGCCTGTTATACTCCTATTGATAACACCCTCAACAGTGGTAACCTCTCCCTTTTGGCTTTTTGGAGGGATTTCAAAATCTAACTCTACTAACTTTACACTGGTATAATCACTTTTTACCACTTGCCTGTTTAGATCTCTTTTTGTTGATACAGTTAAAGATATTCGCACTCCTTTCTCTGCAACAGCCGCACCAGATTGAATTTCATTATTCTGATAACCACAGTGTTCACAAGTAAAGGACATCAGCACCAACTCCTTGAAGAAAGGAATTTTTGTTAAAAGTAATCTTGTTATGCCATCTTCATGACAATTCATGCAAAGTGATTCAATTTCTGTTGCTTCAGGTTCTGGATCATCTGGATTAAGATCACGAAATATAGGTTTTGTTGCACCCATTCTGAAAAACGTTTTTCGATTTTCAATCAAATTACATGTATGTTACATGTGTTTAAAATTTACCTTTTTAGGTTAGTAGGTATTAACAGCTGAGTTTGTGACGTTTGTGAATGTGACTACTTCTTCTTTCTATCGAAAATTTATTTACCTTCAATCGATATTCACATAATTGACAGTGACAGTAACACAGTACAAAGCAGGACATTCCGTTATGTATTGTGGACAGTAACGTCAAACATTAGGGTTATATTATTATTATTATTCTAATTTTTATTTTTTAGTTTTTGATAAATCTATTGTTATTAATTTAAAAGAAATTGAAAATTATAAGCAATGATATAAGTTTTCCAATGCTTTTGTTTATAGTCGACTAGTATCATCATACTATAAGTATGGCACCGCCCCCAATAGTTACAGGTCTTTCTCCAAATGAAGGGCCACCAGGCACAAGAATCAAAATTAGAGGTGAAAATTTCGGTAGCCAACCATCCGATTTAATAGGTCTTACAATATGTGGAATGGATTGTCTTTTAACAGCCGAGTGGAAGACTCCTAATAAGGTTATAGCTATTTCAGGTAATACCTATATTAAGCCCTATATTTAGATCTACATTACTAGGTTACAGCCTACAAGAATTAGTTAATAAGTAGTTATCTTCATTCCTTCATTAAGCATTACAATCGATAGGGATTATAGTTAACGCCATGGCATTCAAAATCCTATTCTTGGAAAAGGTGGATTATTCCATATTATGTTAATTATTATGTCCTTTCCATTCTAAGGGAAGAGATTTTATATATCTGACTATATTTCTCCCTTTAATTCTTCTATAATTTGGGCATTTGTTTTCATTCTTCTTTCTCCCTGTCTTGTTACATTGTGGCCCAGTATTGTTCTCATTATTTTGTTTTCAAATTTCAGAAGGATATCTTCTTCTTTCTTGTTAATTGTTATTTCTATCCCATATATAACAATATGTCTTATCTAAGGTCTTATAATATATAGGATCATATTTGTCCTCTTATTTACAGAGAGTCTTGCTTCTAATCATATTTCTATTCATTCCATATGCTTTTTTTGCCTTTCACAATTCTTTCCTCTGTTACCTCTTTTCCAATTTTCCCTCCAGTTAGCTACTCCTAAGTAGCTAAAAGTGGATATACACTTGAGAGCAAAATAATCGACTCACTTGCTGAATTGTACATGTTAGAAGTCTCGAATTTCTTAAACCTGTTGTCCGATTCGAGTGATTTTTTTAGTATGTTACAGCCTTATTATTTAAGGAAATTGATGTAATATTATTGCTAGACAGGTAAAGGTCATTTTATACCGGGTGTAACAATCATAGGGTGTTTTTTTTTCTTAAATGTACCTAACTTTTTTATTATCCAACATAAGCAAATGGGTCAAAAATGAAAATGAAAATAAAGCCTAAGCCTACAATTGAATTTTAATTTAAATATTTTTTATATGCTAGAATACTATACAGGGTGTTCCGAACTTTAAAAAAAAACACAGTATGATTGTTACACCCGGTATAAAATGACCTTTACCTGTATAGCAACAATAATATTACATCGATTTTCTTAAATAATAAGAGAATAATTGAGAATGATTTCTGAAGTGGAAATAGAAACATCAAATAAACTTAATTTTAAAGTAAAATTGTAGCTTATTCCCCCCCCCCCAAAAAAAAATAGTAAATTACTTTTTTATACAATATTATTTCAATTTGTATTAATTGAATAATGTTAAAATCACATCATGAGAATAGAATCCCCAGAAAATTGCTGAATGCAAGAATGCAGGGAAGAAGAGATGGGAAGACGAAGTCGATGAGGATGCCAGGAACTTTATGGGAATGCATTCATGGAAAAGAACAGCGGTAAATCAAAATGATTGGAGAAGCTTATTGAAGGAGGCCAAGGCTCGATTTGGGCTGTAGTGCCATTGGATGGATGGATGGAAAATCACATACTTTTAAAACATTAATTAACATTACGGCTTCAGAACAGTTTTGCAGTAATTATTTCCTTAATTTTATGTTCATTTTATTTTGTAGTCAATAGATCAATGTTATGTACAAACTAATTCCTTTGACTTGCTTTAGGTCCAATAAAAGGTAAGGGAGATGTCATAGTAACCACAAAATATGGTGGAACAGGTACATGTAACGTTACCTTCAGGGGATACCATTTAGCTACAATTGGACCTTTAAAGGAGAGTGCAGTTTGGGTAGAAGAGACTCCCATATACTCTTGGGGTAGACATTCTTTAAGCCCAAGTAGTTTTCAGCAAGAAGATCCTCTAGGCTTGTCTGTAGAAGAGGCAGAGAACAAGATTAGTGAAGAAGAACTCTTAGGATATTTTCCTGGTATGTTTTTTATGTTCTTTACCAAAATTTCAGTATTACAGAATTACCTATCATCATCTTGGGATTATTTCTCTCATAGCTTATAAGTTATCCAATAATCCATCCATTTATGTTACTTTTCCATCTATAATTTGGCCTATATGTTTTCTGATTAACACAGAACCACAGCAACTGTGGTTTACAAACTGCTCCAAAGAGTTCTTATTATTATGGTACGACTTAAATGTTGGCAACCTTTCTGATTCTGATCATTTAAGTGCTGTTAACAATCCTGCCTATATATTTCTTGCAGATGTATTCTCAGGTATTTAAAAGATAATTTGAGCTATGGCCCTGATAAGGTCCCTTCCCATTTTCCCATAATATGGTGTGTTATCCAACTCAACCTGGTGTTCCTCAGGGGTCTAGCCTTGGAACCTTGATTATATTATAAAATTTGACATTATCTAATAAATAGAATGTAAAATGTTAGTTTTGTTTTAAAATTTTGGTGCAGAATTACAGCTACATTTGAAGTAGGTAACTTAATAAATTCTTTTAATATCATTCTTCTTCTTTAAGTGCCATCTATGTGACGAAGGTCGGCAATCATTATAGCTATTCAGATTTTTAGAGACGGCTGCTCTGAAAAGTTCATTTGATGTACATCCGTACCATTCTATCAGGTTGCGCAGCCGCGATATTCTGCATCTCCCTGTGCTTCTTTTTCCTTGAATCTTTCCCTGCATAATTAATTGGAGCACATTGTATCTCTCTCCACGTATAATATGTCCGAGCTATTCCAATTTTTTTGTTATGATGATATTTAAGATTTCCATTTCTTTATTCATCTTTCTCAGAACCTCTTTGTTTGTGACATGTTCTGTCCACGATATTTTCAGAATTCTTCTGTACATTCACAGCTCGAATGATTCTAGTTTTTTCATTGATTCAACATTTAAGGCCCAAGCTTCCATTCCATAGAAAGTGTCGAGAAAACATAGCACCTAGCCAACATAACTCTTACCTCCTTAATATCATTACTTACTTACTTTACTCCTCTTGATTCCATTTGGAACATAGGGCCTCTACAGTCCCCCTCCATTCATCTCTGTTTCTGGCCAGGGCTTTCACTTCTTTCCATGTTAACCCATTGTCTTCTAGCTCTCTGGTAATATTTCTTTTCCAGGATGTCATTGGTCTGCCTTGTTTTCTTTTTCCAGTTGGTTGGTAATCCAGGGCTTGTTTGGTTATATCATCTTCATTTTTCCTTAATGTGTGTCCAATAAACTTCCATTTGCGTCTGTTTATCGTTTTGGCTATCAGCTCTTGATTAGTTTTTCTCCAAAGTTCCTTGTTACTTATCCGGTTTGGCCAATATATTTGCAATATTCGTCTAAGGCATCTATTTACAAATGTTTGAACCTTTTGTATAATCTTTTTCTCTATTTTCCAAGTTTCTGCTGCATATAGCAAAATGCTCTTTACATTTGTATTAAATATCCTGATTTTGGTTTTGGTTGTTAATTTATTGGACTCCCATGTTTTCTTCAGCATATAGAACGCATTTTGGGCTTTAGTTATCCTTCCATTAATTTCCTCTTCTATTCCACCGCTAGCGTCAATTATGCTTCCCAGATAGCAAAACTTCTGTACATTTTCTACTTCTTCTCCTTTAATAAATATACCCATTTCTCTTTCCGTATTTATCTTCATAAGTTTGGTTTTTCTTGTGTTAATCTCTAGTCCTATTTTTCTTGCTTCTTTTGTCACCTTTTCTGTTTTTTTCTGCATATGTTGTCTTTTTTCGGACACCAGACATATATCATCTGCAAAGTCTAGATCTTCAAGCTGACCGAAAACATTCCATCTAATTCCTGTTTTATTTTTCGTTGCCTTCTTCATGACCCAGTCAATTAAGATCAAAAATATGGTTGGAGATAGAATACACCCCTGTCTGACTCCACTGTCTATGTTGATTGGTTCTGTGAGTTTCCCATTGTGCATGATTTGTGCGGTATAGTTTTCATAGAACATTTTGATAATTCTTATATATTTTAATGGAATTCCATATCTCTTTAGTATTTCCCACATTTTTTCTCTGTTAATCCGGTCAAAGGCTTGTCTAAAGTCAATGAAATTTATATAGATTTTGCTCTGCCATTCTATTGTTTGTTCTACAATGTTTCTTAATGTGTTAATATGATCTGTGCATGCTTTATTACTCCTGAAGCCCGCTTGGTTTCGTCTTAACAACTGGTCTATAGTTTCTTTCATTCTTTCTAGTATCATCCTTGTCATGACTTTACTCACTGTAGAAAGTAGTGTTATTGCTCTCCAATTGTTGCAATTCGTTTGATCTCCCTTTTTGGGTATCTTTACTATTATACCTTTTTTCCAATCATCAGGTATTCTCTCCTCCTGCCATATTCTGTTTATTAGTACATACATGATTTCTTCCGATGTTTCTCTATCTGCTTTCAGTAGTTCTGTGGTAATGTTATCTATTCCAGCTGCTTTCCCTCTTTTCAGCTGTTGTATTGCTTTACTTACTTCTTTTTTTGTGAATTCCGATTCGGTGCAGCTTAGTTCTTCCTTTATTTCTTCATTTTCCATTTCGTGTTCTATTATTCTGTTGACATATACTTCTCTAAAATGTTCGATCCATCTCTCAACTATTTCCTTTTCATTCTTCAACATTTTCCCGTTCTTGTCTTTTATATGCTCAACATTCATTTTTCCGCGCGAGCTTAGTTTTTTCGTCGTTTTATATAGAGTTCCCATGTCGTTGTTTTTTGCTGCTGTTTCTGCTTCTATTAACAGTTCTTCGTTATATTGTCTTTTGTCGTTTCTCGCACTTTTTTTAACTTCTTTATCTTTCTCTCTATATTCTCTCTTCATTTGTTCCCTATCTCTTAGATCATTTTGTAGCATTTTACATTTAAGTAGTTTCCTTTCGTTTATTTTTTCCCACGTGCTTCTCGATAACCATGGTTTATTACTTATTTTTTGTATTCCTATCGTTTCTTTTGCTGCTTGTGTATATACATACTTGCATTTATCCCACAGCTCTTCTATCGTGGCATTTTCTGTGTTGTAAGTTTTATTATATAATTCTCTTAACTTGGTCTTATATTCTTCAGTACTTTCATTTCCGTCTTTGAGCCACTGAACGTTATATCTTTCTCGTTGTTCCATTGGCGTTTTCTTGCTTCTGGCTAGTTTGAGTTTGATTTTGGCTCTAATCAACATGTGGTCGGACCCTATGTCTGCCCCTCTCATTGCTCTAACATCTAAGAGTGAGTGCCTCCATGTCTTATCTATGGTTATGTGGTCAATCTGATTGTGTGTTTGTCCATCGGGGGATGTCCATGTTACTTTATGTATGCGTTTGTGTTGAAATATACTTCCACCTATGACTAAACTATTTTGGGTGCAGAAATCTATAAACATGTTACCATTCTCATTAATTTGTCCCAATCCTTCTTTCTCCATTACAGTTTCTCTTCCACTATTATTCGTTCCTATTTTGGCATTCATATCTCCGATTATCATCACAATATCTTTTTTATATTTATTTTGTATTTTATCGTATGCCATCTGCAGCTGTTGGTAAAACTCATCTTTTATGTCCTGTTCTTTTTCATTTGTTGGTGCATATACATTAACAATTGTTAGATTTTTATATCTCGCTTTGAATCTAGCCATTATTATTCTATCTGAGATGGCTTCCCATTCTATTAGGGCATTTGTTGCTTCTTTTGAAATCATGAATGCAACACCACTCTCGTGTCGGTCTTTTTCGCCACATTTTCCCGAGTATATAACCGTTTTGGCGTGTTCAATTCTTGTTTTTCCACATCCCTTCCATCTAATTTCAGATAATCCTAATATACTAATGTTATTTTTATCCATTCTGCATCTCCCTGTGCTTCTTTTTCCTTGAATCTTTCCCTGCATAATTAATTGGAGCACATTGTATCTCTCTCCACGTATAATATGTCCGAGCTATTCCAATTTTTTTGTTATGATGATATTTAAGATTTCCATTTCTTTATTCATCTTTCTCAGAACCTCTTTGTTTGTGACATGTTCTGTCCACGATATTTTCAGAATTCTTCTGTACATTCACAGCTCGAATGATTCTAGTTTTTTCATTGATTCAACATTTAAGGCCCAAGCTTCCATTCCATAGAAAGTGTCGAGAAAACATAGCACCTAGCCAACATAACTCTTACCTCCTTAATATCATTAGTGAGTAATAAATATATAAATAATTTATAAAAAAAATTAAGTAAATATTTTCTTTTGTCATTTCTTCACTTTTGAGGTAACTTAAAACAAAACCATTCCTTAACTGTCTGAATGAGGTTAACTTTGTGTGTAAAAATGTATGTAAGTTAATGGCAAAAAAATACACTTACCATAAAGTTTCAAACTAAAATATAAAATTAGTTGTGAAAACAACTGTTTGTGTAATATAAATAACTTTTAAATGTAAAAACAGGATAAAAACAGCAAAAAATCCAACAAACTGAGAGCCACAAGTAAACAAACCAGAGACGTCACAAATTGTACTTAATCTGAAAACGTCCCTAACCGTCTTTTTTGTATCTATCTCTTTTCGATGTACTGAGTCTAGAGTATTCATAAAAATATTATGTGTCTTTACTTAATAACAGGCGGTAGCTAGTTTGTCCTTAGTTTCATGCAGTAAAGACAGTGATGCTAGATAAAAATTATGTGTTTTATCTCGCCATGTATTAATGATCCAAGAGTAAAGAACCATGGACTCAAGTGATACTTTTCCTAAATAAAGTTTTTCACCTGATATTTTTTGTACCCTTACCTAAAAATAAACATTAAGATCTAACCCGTTACCTGTTTTCAGGCAAATGTGGAGACATTGGTAGTCAGCATTTTTCTCCTGCGTGGTTCCTTTTAGAAAACCATCAAACAACAAGTTTTAACGATTTAAAAGCTGGTTTAAACCATCTCACCAGAAAAGTACAAAGCCAAAAAGAAGGCCAACTTTCTTTCTTAAAGGCAAATTTGAATAGTGTCATGGATCAAATCGACACCTTAACGAACCTACGTGAAAAATACGAAAAAGAATCATCAGTATTTGGAAGTACACCAACAATTAAATTGGAAAGAGCCATCAAGGAGTCTGAAAGAGAAGCCAGGAAACTATTTGATGATGTTTTAGCGAGAAAAGACAGAGCTGAAAAGACAAGAAACGCATTGAACGTTTTACAAAGATACAAATTTTTGTTTTGCCTTCCGTGTGTTATAGAAAGAAACGTAAAAAAGGGAGATTATGACATAGTTATAAACGATTATATGCGAGTAAAAAATTTATTTGATAAAACAGAAGTGCCTATTTTTAGAGAAGCCCTAAACGAAGTTGAAAAGCGTATTGTGGAGTTACAAACCAAATTACATAAAGACTTGCAGACAATGCCTATTACAGTAGAACAACAGAAGCGTCTTATTCGCTATTTGGTTAATTTAGAATGTCCCTTCGACGCTGCTTGGGACGCCATCAAAAGCAGATGGGAGTACATAAATCAGAAGTTTAAGGAAATATACACTTTCCATAAATCTACAGACAAGTCAGAAGCTTCCAAAAAGCAGAACTCTGCTTCGAAGTACTCGAAATCACAAATCGAAGTGAACATAGTACCAGCTTGTGTTAATTTTACAGATGAAATATGCGTGGTTACTTCAGAGATATTTCCTGATTTGTGGAAGATTGGTCAAGCATACTTTTCTGGGGAGCTGCAGGTGAAAATTGAAGCAGGAAGGCAGGTAAGAATATATTTTTTGTTTTTTGTTCAATATAAATCAGACAAGTACCAAGTAGAGTACCGAAATTTACTCAGCAAAATTCGTAAAGAAATTATAGCGGCGAAGAAGATCTGGATGACTACACTTAACACTGACGCTGAAAGCCTATACCTGGTGTTTCATTAATAATTGAGAATATTTTAACTGTAGATTTCTGAGCTCAAAATATTAAGGTTTAACTCAAATCACCTAGTCCGAAAATGCTTCCTAAGGGAGCTAGAGCTCTTTGAAGATGGCATCTTGTATTTAGTTTTTTTTAAATACCTCCAGGACGCTTCTATTTAGAAAAACGAAAACTGGTACATCTATTTATCTTCCAGAGAGAAATCAACTCCATAAATTGCGAATTTCTAGTACCGGTCATAGGTGTCCGTTTTGGGTAGGGCAATGGTTATTTTATCCCATAATTTTTTTGTCTTTAACTTTTAAGCATTTTTGACACTGGATTATTAAATTGTGAGGTATAATAATAATAATAATAATATGTAAGCACTACGAGCCTAGTAGGCCCATGGCTTGATGTACTATTATTTTCCACTCCCTTTTGTCAGTCGCTTTTCTTTCCCAGTTCCTTACGTTAATTCTTCTCATATCTTCTCTAACTCCATTACTCCATCGTGACCTCGGTCTTCCTCTTCGTCTTTTCCCTGCCAATGCACTAAATAGTACCATTCTGGGAATTCTAGATGGAATCATCCTCTGCACATGGCCCAACCATCTAAGTCTTTGCGCCTTAATTACTGCTAGTATGTTAGGATCTTGATAGAGCTCAGTTAGTTCCTTATTTGTTCTTCTTACCCATTGTCCATTTAAGTTTTTCCCACCGAAGATTTTGCGCAGTATTTTCCTCTCCCAAACTAATAACAACTCTTGATGTTTTTTTGTTGTGACCCATGTTTCAGAAGCATACGTTACTATCGGCCTTATTACGGTCTTGTAAGTTCTTAGTTTTGCTCTTCGTGATATATTTTTACTTCTTAACAACCCATTAAGAGCAAATATAGCGCGGTTGCCCGACATAATTCTCTTTTGTATTTCTTCTTCACAGTTAGGATCTCTTGTGAAGACAGTTCCTAAGTACTCAAATCTCTCAACTTCTTCGAATTTATACTGTGTTCCCTTCGCTGTTGTCATTGCTATGTATTGCCCCCGAACGAATTGCTTATTTGTCCATTCCATATACTTTGTTTTTGCTTCATTTATATACAATCCTTTGGTTGCTGCCCTCTCCTCGAGTTTCATGACTGTTTCTATAAGTTCTATTTTGCTCCTAGCCAAGATTACCAAATCGTCTGCGAATGCCAAGCACTGATGTTTTTTGTGGTAGATCAGACCTGTTCTATTAATGTTTGCTTCCTGTATAACCTTTTCTAGTAATATGCTAAACATTATAGACGATAATGGATCACCCTGCCGCACTCCTTGTTTGACCTCAAAGCTTTCTGTTATAGTATTGTTTATCTTGACTTTATTCATTGTTCTTTGGAGAGTTAATTTTATAATTCTAATAAGCTTTGGAGAAACGTCCATGTCTTGCAATGCTGTAAATAACTCGCTTCTTTTCACTCGATCGAAAGCCTGTTTAAAGTCAATGAAAAGAACCATGGTGTCTTTATTATATTCGTAACTTTCAGCCTGTATTTCTCGTAGTGTGAAGACCTGATCCACAGTACTTCTGCCTTTTCTGAACCCACTTTGATATTCTCCTATGCTTTTATCAACCTTCGTTGTTAATCTGTTTTTAATATGCATAGCCAATATTTTATACGTTATGTTTAGCAGCGCTATGCCTCGATAATTCTGACAATCAGCCATATTTCCTTTTTTGTGAATAGGACACAGTATTGCTTCTGTCCATTCCTCAGGTAGTATTTCTTGTTCCCATATATTATTAATTAGTTTATGGATTTTCTCTACTAACTGATTTCCTCCAAATTTAATCATTTCAGCCGTTATGCCGTCGCTTCCTGGGCTTTTGTTCATTTTTAATTTATCGATGATATTCTGAATTTCGCTTATAGTCGGAGCCTACTCTTCACCCTGTTGATTTTGTATTTCATTTACTAGATCCTCTGTTTCCTCGTTATTATCGTCTGTCTTTTCAGGTCCATTTAGAAGCTCATCAAAGTACTGCTTCCAGCGTTCTAATATCTCTGGTTCACCCATAATCATTTCTCCATTTTTGTCTTTATAATGTACAGTTTTCGGTTGGTGCCCTCGTTTCTCATTTTTTATCCCTTGGTACAGGTTCCTTATTTGATTATTTTTGTAGCTTTCCTCTATATTTTTCAGTTTAGCTTCATAATGTTTCCTTTTTTTTTCTCGTAGTATTTTTTTGGTTCTATTTCTTTGTTTAGTGTAATTTTCCTGAGCTTCTCTTGTTCCTTGAGTTATCATTTTTAATCGTAACTTGGCCCGTTCTTCCAATGATTGTTCACATTCTTCATCAAACCATTCTTTTTGTTTTTTCTTTGTGTTGTCATTGGTGCTGGAAATATTTGCTGCTTCTTTAATTACATCTTTTAATGTTCCCCACATGCATTCTACATTCATTTCATCCACTATGCTCTCTAATTTGCTGTTAATAATTTGTCCATACAATGTTTGCTCACATTCTGTCTGTAATCTGATTGGTTTGTTTCTTTCGTATTTTAATCTCTTTTTGTTTCGAAGAGTTGGTACTAATTGTTTCATCCATATTCCGACCAAATAGTGGTCTGAGTCCATATCAGGTCCTCTATATGTTCTCACCTTTGTTATGCAGTGTTCTTCGTTTTTCTCAATTAAAACATGGTCGATCTGGTTGACTGTACGGCCGTCTGGAGATTTTCATGTTCCCTTATAAATGTCCTTTCATTGGTGGTACGTACTTTTTATTATAAGTCCCTTTTCTTTGGCAAAATCTACCAGGAAATATCCATTTTCGTTAGTCTCTGGATGTAAACTGTGCTTGCCTATAGTGGGCATTAATATTTCTTCTCTGCCTATTTTGGCATTAGCGTCTCCTAGAATGATTTTCATATCATACCTGGGTATAGCCTCATATACTTCATCTAATTTGCTATAAAATTGCTCTTTCAGATCCATTCCTTTTTCAGGAAAGGAAAAGAAAAAGAAATTGTGAGGTATTCTAGTATTAAAAGGTACTCTTGGTTTAAGTCGGTAGGATACACAATTTTCTAGAAAAATCAATTTGAAAATTTTGCGTTTTTTAATTTAAAAAAATTTTCAAAAAAAACTTTGTAGAAAAACGGAAACTGGTACGTTTATTTATCTTCCAGAGATGAATCGATTTCATCAATTGCGAATTTCTAGTACCGGTCATCTGTGTCCGTTTTGGATAGATCAACAGAGAAGCATTTTTGACACAAGGTTATTAAATTATGAGGTATTCTAGTACTAAAAAGTTACGCTTGCTTTAAGTCTGTAATATACACCATTTTTATTTGAAAATTTTTTTCAAATTCAATAAACGAAAAATCTTCAAATCGATTTTTCTAGAAAACAGTGTATCCCCGACTTAAAACGAGAGTATCTTTTGGTACTAGAATACCTCACAATTCAATAATTGCGATAAAGTAATTGTTGCCCTACCCAAAACGGACGCCTATGACCGGTACTAGAAATTTGCAATTTATGGAATAGATTTCTCGCTAGAAGATAAATAGACGTACCAGTTTTCGTTGTTCTAAATAGAAGCGTTATGGAGGTATTTAAAAAAAACTAAATACAGGATGCCATCTTCAAAGAGCTGTAGCTCCCTTAGGAATCATTTTTGGACTAGGTGCTTTGAGTTAAACCTTCATATTTTGAACCCAGAAATCTACAGTTAAAATATTTCTAACTCGGCAACAGCTTCAATCTCCACAAGAAAATTAAGGAAATTGCTGGTATCTTTAACGAAAAACAAGTCACTGGTATATATGGGTCTATTGAATAAAAAGAAGTATTTGTTTTTACTTCCTCGTATTTAAGTAATTACTTAATAGTAAATGAATAAAGTCATTTCTTTAATGCTTTATTTAATAACTATTAAGTAATTACTTAAATACGAGGAAGTAAAAGCAGATACTTATTTTTACTTCCTTGTATTTAAGTATTTACTTAATAGTAATTAAATAAAGCATTAAAGAAATTACTTTATTCATTTACTATTAAGTAATTACTTAAATACTTGTAAGTAAAAGCAAATACAGTGACTAAGATGAACTAAAAGGATTATAGAACATTAAAACCACCACAACTGGGAGACCATTTGAATGGCTCAAGCATTTTGAAATCTGATCTTGTACACGCTATCGAACTGTAACAAAGCTATGAAAGTAACAAAGCCTTAGGACCAGATGATATGTTTGCAGAAACATATCTTCATTAAGTTACTTAATGAAGAAAATCTAGACTTGATTGTGAAGCTCTTTAACAATATCTACAATATAAGCCAGATTCCAAAAGATTGGCTTTGGTCTACATTTATCTAGTACAGTCACTGAAGGTTTTCACCTCCGATTTCGTTGAACCTCAATCGATTTTTATGAAAATTGGTGAGTAGTTGGAGGATACCTCAAGGAATAAAGGTGACATAATGCCAACTTGCGGGCTTCTCGGGGGTGAAAATTATTTCATTAAAAATAATACCATAAATCGATAGAAAGACAAATTCTAAGCAAAATTTGTTATAAAAAGTTATTAATATAAATCAATACTTTTTGAGTTATTAAAGATCAAAGATTTTATTTTTTCGTAAAAAAATGCATGTTTTAAAGCTGTTTTTCACGTATAACTAAAAAAATATAAGCTTCTACAAAAAAGTTATTATTACCAAAATTAAAGATAATAAAAAATTAAATACATTTCTCATTTGAAGGTCTACACTAATGTTAATTCAAAGTAAGTTATGGGTAATTGAAAGTATATTTTTTTCGACGAGTACGCAAATCTAAGTATTCAAGCTTAAATAACGGAAAACGATGCATTTTATAAAATATACCTACTAAACACTTGTCAAAGTACTTCAGAATACCTATCAAATGAGCTCCATAAAACGGTAATAGCATCAAAATTAAGCAAGTTATGATGAACATAAGAGAGCCCTTCGAAATTTTTTTGGAAAAAGTCAAAAATAAAACATCGCCATTTCCACAAAAATTAAAATTTATAGAATCCTTATAAGAGTTTCTTTATATTAGCATTTAACTATAGATAAGCAAACTGGTAATATCGACTGTCTCGTTCGAAATTCAAACAAAGACTATAATAAAATAATAAAATAAAAATAAATACATAAATAAAAATCCAGTTTTTGTGGTGAAACAAATTAAACGATTGTTAATGGGACCCAAAAAGCGAAAATGGATTCCGCTTCGACGGCGATAAGTCGGAATATTCTGCAATCTAACGAACCTATGCAATGCGACGCAATGGGTACTAGTCAGCAGCCAGTGGCGTACGCTCCAAAATACCAAATGTGCACTGATCAACAATTACAAGGTAATATGCAAATTTCTCAACCATTAAACACATCTTACTCTCAACCCTTAAAGCAACCCCAATATACTAACCCACCTTCCACCTCATTAAATCAAACCGAATGGAAAACAGTCGAAAACTCCAACAAAAGACATCGAACTAGTCCAGACAAAAGAATTGTAAAGCAAACAAAAATAAACGATTACTGGCTGAACTCGCCGACTACCACTTCTAACAGATTCGAGGCACTAAATAGCGAGTCAAAAGATGATGAAATAAATGACAATGAAAGCACAAGTGAAAAAGAGAAAATAACCAAACCGCCTCCAATATTTATTAAGGGGGTTAAACACATACCCCCACTTATCGAATTACTAAACCAAATTGCTGAAAATAATTACGAATTAAAAGTTCTTAGCTCCGATCAAGTTAAACTTCAGCCAAAATCTGCTGACTACTATAGTACAATAACAAAAGCCCTATCGGAAAAAAAGACAGAGTTTCATACTTATCAAATAAAAAACGAGCGCAGTTTCAGGGTTGTTCTTAAGAACATGCATTACTCGATGGACAAAAATCTTATAAAAAAGGAAATAGAAGAGAAAGGCCACACTGTTAGAAACATTTGGAACATCAAACACCCTAAAACTAAAGATCAGCTATCACTATTTTTCGTCGACTTGGAACCTTCTGATAATAATAGAAATATATATGACATTGAGTTCCTATTAAACCATAAGATTAAAATTGAACCACCGTACCAGAAAAGAGAGATACCACAATGTTCTAGATGTCAACGATACGGACATACCAAATCATACTGCCACCTTAGACCACGATGTGTAAAGTGCACAGGGGATCATGCAACAGAGCAATGCACTAATAAAGAAAGAAGTGCCAACGTCAAGTGTGTACTCTGCGAGGGAGACCACCCAGCAAACTACAAAGGTTGCAGGGTATACAAGGAGCTACAAACGAAAAAATTCCCAAAGATTAGACCCAGGTCTAGCATGCCAATTAATCATGCACAACATGTCCAAGCAGGAGTTACCTACGCCCAAATCGTTAATAACTCACAACAAATTACGAATAGTAATACTAACCAAACAGAAGTAATTACTACCAATACTCCCGCCTCAAATGACATGGCTGAACTAAAGAATATGTTAAAAGTCCTGATGGAACAAATGGGTACACTGTTAAACCTTCTCACCACCGTCGTCACTAAATTAACAAAATGATCAAATTCTTAAAAATAGCTATTTGGAATGCCAACGGGCTAACAAATCATGCTCAAGAAGTTAAAGCTTTTATACTAATACACAACATCGACATAATGTTAATATCTGAAACACACTTTACAAATAGAAGCTATCTGAGAATTCCCAACTATGCAATATATAACACCAAACATCCAGATGGCACTGCACATGGAGGAACTGCAATCATAATTAAGTCATCTATAAAACACCACGAGTTAAATAAGTTTAAAAGAGACTATATACAAGCAACAAGTATTAGCATAGAAGACTGGAACGGTCCTTTAACAGTAACTGCAATATATAGTCCACCACGACATACTATAGCCAAAAATCAATACCAAGAATTCTTCAACACACTTGGAAACAGGTTTCTAGCAGGCGGCGATTATAACGCAAAACACACTCACTGGGGATCCAGGCTAATAACTCCGAAAGGTAGGCAATTATACATGGCAATGGAAACCAACAACCTTAAATACATATCTACTGGCGAACCCACATACTGGCCCACAGACACAAACAAAATTCCAGATTTGGTTGATTTCTGTGTGACTAAAGGAATACCACTTGAATCCCAGACAGCACAATCTTGTTTCGATCTTTCATCCGACCACTCTCCTGTCTTGGTCATGATATCTACGAATATCCTCGAAACACAACCTCCACCATATCTAAGTAGTAAATATACCAATTGGATTAAATTCCGGGCTATCCTTGATGAGAGACTGGACCTAAACATCCCACTAAAATCGGATGGCGAAATTGACGAAGCAGTAAATCAATTAAATAGGATAATTCAGGAAGCTGGCTGGCAGTCAACACCTAAACAACCAAGAACAATCATACACAAAGATTTACCCAACGAAATAAAAGAAAAAATCGCAGAAAAAAGAAGACTAAGGAAAGTATGGCAAAGAACCCGTGCACCCCAGGATAAAAATAGATTAAACCAAGCTACAGCGCGACTAAAAACTTTGTTAAACAACAATAAAAACAACGACATAAAACGATATCTACAAAATCTATCTGCTACGGAAACCTCCGAATACTCGCTATGGAAGGCAACACGAAAGATTAACAGACCACAACTCTCTAATCCGCCTATCCGGGCCAGTAACGGACGATGGGCTAAAAGTAACAACGAAAAAGCTACAGTCTTTGCCAAATACCTGGAGGAAGTGTTCCAACCACATGCCCAAAACAACAGCTCTGATGCAGAAGATAATATTCAATTGTATTTAGAATATCCATACCAACTAGAAGCACCGTTGGAGAAATTCACAGCCAAACAAGTTTTCAACAAAATCCAAACAGATATGAATCCGAAAAAGTCCCCAGGGTTCGACTTAATCACTGCAAGAATTTTAAAAGAACTTCCCAAGAAAGGCGTGCAATATTTGACACAGATTTTTAACGCAATCTTAAGAACTGGTTACTATCCCCTTTTGTGGAAAGTGGCACAAATCATCTTAATACCCAAACCAGGCAAGCCTGTAGAAGAAGTTATGTCCTATAGACCTATCAGTCTACTTTCAGTGATGTCAAAGGTTTTTGAAAAACTCTTACTAGACAGATTACAGCCAATCCTCGTGGAAAAGCAGCTAATACCCAACCACCAGTTTGGATTTAGACAACAACATGCTACCACCGAGCAAATTCATCGAGTCTGCAATTCCATAAACAAAGCCTTAGAAGAGAAGCAATACTGCTCTGCAGCCTTTTTGGATGTCTCGCAGGCTTTTGATAAAGTCTGGCACACTGGCTTGCTATACAAAATAAGAAAAGTCCTTCCTCTCAACTACTTTCTAATCCTCAAGTCCTATCTCTCCGACCGCCATTTCCTTGTAAAAGTTAAAGATCAGTGCACTAACTTACATCCAATCAACGCTGGAGTACCTCAGGGTAGTGTCCTTGGACCAGTTCTCTACCTACTCTACACAGCAGATCTTCCTACAAGCCAAAACATCATCACAGCCACATATGCAGATGACACAGCAATTATTGCAGCTCACTCAAACCCGTACATCGCCTCGCAACTGCTCCAGACAAATCTCGACAGTATAAATATCTGGTTACAAACATGGCGAATTAAAGTAAACGAAAGCAAGTCAGTACATATAACGTTCACTAATCGAAAAGATACGTGCCCAACCGTCTCAATAAATAATCAAGTACTACAACAAAAGGATGACGTAAAATACCTAGGTATGCACTTGGACCGCAGATTAACGTGGAAGAAACACATATTCACGAAAAGAAAACAGTTGGGTCTGAAACTCAATAAAATGTACTGGCTGATAGGAAAAAGGTCACAACTGAGTTTGTACAATAAAATTTTAGTATACAAGGCAGTGATTAAGCCAATATGGAGCTATGGTATCCAACTGTGGGGATCTGCGTCGAGATCCAATATCGACATCCTGGAGAGATTCCAATCGAAAACCTTGCGCATTATCACAAATGCACCGTGGTACATGCCCAATGAACACATCAATCGTGATCTCCAAATGAAGACTGTCAAAGAAGAAATTGCCAGTTACGCCCAAAAATACGACATCCGACTACAAAACCACCCCAACAGGCTAGCGAAGAACCTAATGAGACCCCAGGCAAACAGAAGGCTAAAGCGCTACACTCCAAGCGATCTACGAACAAGATTTTAAATTTTAAATTTTAAATTTTCAAAAATATTTTATTTATTATAGAGTTTTATTTATAGGGTTTTATTTATTAGTCACAAATAATTTTGTTAAGTATGTACTAAAATTATGATTTTATAGGTTATTGTCACTGGACAGTCTCCTGCAAGTCTCTTTTAATTGTTAAACAATTTACTTATTGTAATCATTATTACAGATTGTAAATAAATGGGATGTTAAAAAAAAATATTAGCATAAGTAATGATTTCAATAATTTTGACCGGTTTAGAATGCATATTTTTGAAAAAAAGATATAATTTAAAAAAATCAGAATTTTTCCGATTATCGTAATTTTCATTTTCTTTTAATAATAACTCCAAAAATACTCAATATACGAAAAAAATTATATATAATCAAATTTTAGTTTTTTTGTATCAAATATTTTGCCTTTTTAACTATTTCTGTAGGGTACAAAATAACCGAGATAGAAACGTTTTAAGCTTAAATTTTGCCTGCCAGAACCATGTAACCGGGCAATTTAACCTTTTATTTTTAAAAAAGTAAGGGGTATAAAAGATTAAATTCAACATGGTTTAAAAGCCCTTAGTTTTAGCTTTCAAATGGTTTTTAGGCGAATCTCATCTCTCAAAATTAACGGAGTTATTAAAAAAAAACTAAAACATTTTTTGGAAATTTTTTTAAGATTTTGAAAAATTTTTGGAGCATAAATTTTAATGCTATGAACTTGTTCGTGGGCTCATCTGATAGATATTTTTAAATACTTTGACAAATGTTTAATAAGTTTGTGTTATAAAATGCATAATTTTCCCGTTATTTAAGCTTGAATAGTTAGATTTGGATAGTCACCGAAAGAAATATACATTCAATTACCTATAACTCACTTTCAGTTAACACTAAAAGGTTTTTCTAGTAAGGAATTTATTCCATTTTTTATTATCTTCAATTTTGGTAATTATAACTTTTTTGGAAAAACTTATCGGTTTTGAATTATTTATAAAAAAAGGTTAAAAACATGCATTTTTCTTAGGAAAAATTAAAATCTTTAATCTTTAATAACTCAAAAAGTTATGATTAATTTCAATAACTTTATATAACAAATTTTGCTTAGAGTTAGTCCCTCTATCGAATTATGGTGTTATTTTTAGTAAAATAATTTTCACCCCCGAGAAAGGGTGGCATCCACCCCCAGGGTAAAAGCGCAAGTTGGCACCATGTCACCTTTGTTCCTTAAGATATCCTCTAACCACTCACCAATTTTCATCCAAATCGATGGAGGTTCAACGAAAACTGAGGTAATAGCTCATATCCACCTTCAGTGACTCCACTAATCGCCCTACCCAAAAAACCACATGCGAAATTCTGCAAGGACCACCGATCAATAAGCCTATTGAGCTACTTTTTAAAATTTTCACTTGAGAATACTACACACAAGATAATTTAATGAGAGTGAATAGGTCAGTGGCTGGAGTCAGTTTGGTTTCAAAAATGGACTTGACACTATTTAGTAATTAGTATGCAAACATTGATGCAGAATTGTTTATATCAGAGAAATGCTGTTTTTCTCTGTCTCATAGATTATGAGAAAGAATTTGTACGTCTTCAAAATTTCAATTGAACGGAAGATTTCTTAATAAAAAAGGGAGTAAGGCCAGGTTGTATAACTTCTCCGTATAGCTTCTCCAACGTTATTTAACTTACGTAGAAAAAGCCTTCGCAGAAGCAGTGGCAGGCTCTGATAAGGGTATTAAAATAAACAGCATATTTATTCGATGGTATAAAGCTTGAAGACGGACAGCTCAGTGGGACCAGCGGCTGACTGCACTTCACTTCGCCGTGATGAATGCGAGTTCAAACCCCAGCTAGGTCAACGGAAAAACAAAAAAGGCTAACGCGTCAGTATAAAAATTCTAATATGAATCTGACGCTTAGACTGGAATATGCGAGCGTCTGATCGGCCTATGAGGGAGCAGTACGGCAAGGGATAAGGGCTTGCGGCTCGGTGACGCTCCCCCATAGATCCCTACCGGAAGGGCGTTGTCGCCTAAATACCGGTGTATATATATATATATATATATATATATATATATATATATATATATATATATATATATATATAAATATATATATAAATTTGGTTATTGGGTTATGCAGCAAATGAAAAAGTGTACTCTTTTAAATTTCTTTAATCCGAGCTTTCGGTTAAGATTTTAACCATCATCAGGGTGCTACAAAGATATTTTTGGTGTAAGATAATATGAAAACATGTATAAAATTTTGTACTTACAAACTTATTGAGGATATTTCAAATATGGTGTAACTAAAATGAGAATCAAACTTAACATGGTCATGTAAATGCTTCAATGGAAAAAACGTAAAATAAAGTAGTAATTTAGTAAAATAAAAGTTAATTAATTTAGCACAACTTCAAAATCAATAAAAGATAAAATGACATTTAGACATGACATGACATTATTTGAAATATCTTACAAAAATTTTTAATATAGATGAACAATTTATTGAAGGACCAATAGGGTCAATGATAAGAATTGAATATTTTTAATTTTTATAAAATATTGTTAGCACTTAGAGGGATCGCTGTGATTGTGACTATAGGCCGACTATACTCAAAGGTAACACGAAACCTAATAGAAAATGATATTAAAGACAAAAAACCCGAAGAACAAGCGGGATATAGGGCCGGACGCTCCAATATGGATATTTTTTTTTATACAGAGAAAAACTAGTGCAGAGAAATAGAGAAACCATATAGCTTCAATAGATTTGGAAAAAGCATATGACAGTGTACCGACCTCCTAACTATGGATAGAATGGGTAAATTGAAAATAAATCCAATTCTTATTAACGCCACTCAAAATTACTACGAACAAAAGTTTGCAAGAATTAAAATGGGACAAGAAATGACCTCTCCTTTTCAAACAACAAAGGGACTTGAAACAAGGCTGCTGTATGTCACCTACCTTTTTAAAAATTTATTTGGACAGATTCTTAGTGAAATGGGTAAAAAAATTGTAGAAACATGGGAATAAAGATGGAAGAAAACACGTTATATACGACGATCTCAGTTATATGGTAAGAAAACTGCAAGAAGAATATGAGGTGGCAGGTCTAAACATGAATATGACAAAATATGAATATCTCTATATGTAACAGATGAAATATGTGACCTAGTCTTGGAAGACGACAAAATCAAAGGCGTGCATCCTGCAAATATTTGGGGGTCATTTTCAACAAGAAGGGAAATAGCGCAGATGAAATCAGGGAAAGAATTAACAGGGCAGAGCAGTAACTCGTGCCTTAAGCTATCTTCTCTGTGGCAAAAAATTTTTTTGACAAGAAACCAATACATTTACGGAAGTATAGTCCAAAGTATTACACTTTACTGTTCGGGAGTATGGGACGTCGTCAAAGGTAATAGAAACAAACTTATGACGACAGAAATGGATTATCTGATATGAAGCTGCGGTAGATCAAAACTGGAGTTAGTTAAAAACGAACAAATAAAAACGAAATGAAAGTGGAGCGAAATATCAATGATGACATAGAACGAAAACATTATCTGGTTCGGACATGTTAAAATAATGCCAGAGTACAGATGGTCTAGAAGAGTATTGGAATGGATACCTTCTGAAAGAAGAAAGAGAGGACGGCCACGGAAAAGTTGGCAAAACGAAATTGATGGAGCAATGGTGGCAAGAGACTTAGAAGAGGCAACTGCATATGACAGAAGAAGATGGAAATTGAGGGTGGAGAAGCGGCGATAGCTGTAATCAATCCGTTATATATGTATATAAATAATTGTTGTAATTATAACTTACGGTTAAATTTAACAGGAGTAAAATTATTAATTAAAGTTAATTAAATTTTTTTAAATGATTAATACAAAAATTAATATATTATGTTGTTGACAGGTTAGAGTATCTAGAAAAGGAGTTAGGAGATAACTCACGATTATCTAAAAAGAGTAAATAAGAAAACATTTCATTTAAGTGGCCTATATCAGTACGATGATTCATTGAATTTGGATTTTTATTTATGTGAACCATTTCCAAAAAGAGCCTCTTTGTAGTATGTGACTCACGATCCAATATCTGCACGTCATTGTAATCAATTTGATGACCATTATTGAAAACATGTTCACCCAATGCACTTCTACCTGGGTACAATCTACAGTCTGACTTGTGTGAAGTTATTCTGTCTTTTAGTCTTCTTGACGTTTGACCAATATATATTTGATTACAATCTAAACAAGAAATATATATATATATATATATATATATATATATATATATATATATATATAAACAAATGAAATTGAGAATGCGGAAAAATCCCCTTACGAACAATTCACACATCCACTACTTCGGGCTGGGAAAATTTTTTTGAATAGAATCGAAGATCCAAACACCAGCTCTTAGAAAGGTGTTTCGCCCTCTTCAACCTCTATGGGC